>NC_142930.1:143472976-143575476 GCF_046866305.1 Octopus bimaculoides
CATCGAGATATTAGAAAGACAAAGAGAGTACTATTTCTTTTAATATTCTACTACCATATTGTTTTCCTTTCTGGAAACGGAGCTGCGTAAAGCTAATACTGATAAACAAAAGTACCAGCAAAATAATTTTAACTAATTCTATTAGAGTAATGAAAGTGAGATGCTCTTTGGAAATTGCACGTTTGTAATTGTTTTTTCCTTTTTTTTTATTTCTTGTAATAACTTTGTCCTCTTAATATCCTTGGAGTGAAATCATTATTTCTTTGCCTAGTACTTCAGATTTGTAATCCTTCAGAAACAGATAGTTAAACTTTGCTGAACAAATGTGTAGAAAATATACAAATATGAATATCCGACAATCTATTTTATGTTCCCACTTTAAGATCATTTGGGGGGGGGGGGGTACTAAACTATTTGAAAGTCTTTTTTTTTTCCACTAAATATAATTTGGTGATGCTTCAGTATTCCACGCAGACGTGTTTTGAAATGCACGACGCGTCTGTACTCTACGCATAACAGCCGGTTACTGACGCAGCCTGCCGACGCAAAAGTTTTCACGCATGCGCAGAAGGGTAGCATCATCTCCCATCCAAAGGCTTTAGCCCATGCAGCATGAGTCTTAGTGGGAAAAAGTAAAGTCGGATACTTTTTAAAGTAACTAATATATTCAGACTTTTTCAATCTTCAGTGCACTTAAATGTATCTCTGAATAAGTATATGCGTGTATTGGTGTATAGATGTCCCTTTTCAATAGTGTATTAGTGGATACTGTTCAAAAATCGTACATATAAGATTTTAGAAATCGAACATGCGCACATAAAAAGAGAGAGATCTTTAAACAATCTTAAGTAAGGTGTTAACTATTTTCTTACTTACATTGCATTTCTCATCATCCTTTTACTGCCGAATGCATGATAAATATCGCTACTGACGATCATTACAATGCGCTGATGTCGCCAAGAACGTCTTGAAATATTAGCTGATGTGTATCATCATATTTTCTATAATTTTAAGTTTTAAAGCGGTCAGCAGTTGCAAGAGGAATTCTATAATGCTAAGATAATAATAACGTGTGAATTCTAAATAACAAAATAATTTGACTTCTTTTATTCCAGTACGCTGTCTTAATTCTGTTTTGGTTATTTTAAATATTTCTTGCTTTTATGTTAATGATCTTTGATAATTTTAATACCTGCATTGAGATAGAGTTCATTAATTTTTGATGTTTGTTTTTCCTGGTTCATTATAAGTTCTTCAGGAAGAGCAGTCTGTCACAAAGCTTTTGAAAACCAAAATTAGCGATTAAATTTTCTAGTCTTGTTAACGTCTTTAAATATATAAATACATTTCCATATGTCAGTGCAGACATACTCATGCGCGCAAGAACACACACATAAACATACGCATAGATCACACATTACCATTCATATATCACATATTAATATATATATATATATATATATATATATATATATATATATATATATATATATATATATATATATATATATATATATATATACATAGAGAGATAGATAGATAGATAGATAGATAGATAGATAGATAGATAAACATATAGATAGACTGATAGATAGATTATGATTATAAGTGAAATAAATCTGATAGGTCAATAGTATGCATTGGGATAATTAAACTAGAAGATATTTACTGAATGCCATAGAGAAAAAAAAAATGTTCGGAATTCAAATTTCCCAGATATTGAAAGTGATAAAAAGAAAATAAGCCAATAAATTAGCTACTCTTGAAAAATATTGATGAAAATCTCCACGAAATAATTTCTTAAGTTTAATTTAAATATGTATTGTGGGCAAGCTACGATAGTTCTTTGCCGGTAAGGGACAATGGTGGAGAAGATTCTGATTACATTGTTACAAAAGCGAACTGCATGAAACATGGTTCATTATCAGGTGGGTCACGCTGTAAGAAAATATAAGAAAAATAAATTTTATAATAATAATTTTCAAAGTAATAAATGAAATTAACTAAGGGAAATATATTTTATGGAATCTGAGGTCAATGAACATACAGAAACTGCTAAGAATGTTTAAAATTTAAATAACTAAGGTAAAGCAGGCTTTAGAGAATGTCAACGCAGTTCGCTTTACTGTGTCCTACACACGATCTGATTGGTGTATTCGGGTCTTTTCGCGCCGTTTTATATTCAGTTCATTATTTAAACTGCTTAGTTCGGTGGCGTGGTTTATGCATGTGAGGTGATCGTATAGAACAATATTTTATTCTCGTCAGATGGAGAACTCATTTTGCTGAATCTTATTACAAAGATCAATTCCATATATATACATATATATAATAGTGATACTTTGCGATACAAGCCTCTGCAGTTCAATTTCTACAAATTTATCAAGATGAAGAGAGCTCTATTGGGTATTAAGCGGAACTGTAATACAGCAGTGACAATGATTAATAACGTTGGGAATGTCAGACCAATCAACGATTACGGGCTATGTCATGGAACCAGATTCCTGAGTATGCTACTGTTGTAATCAACATTATATGCATAAATACTATATTTTACATTAAATAACATGGTCCACTGCACTCAAGCACTCCTTGAACGTACTGCAATTAAATACACCCCACAACTACGACCCACTTTCATGTTTGTCTATCTTTAGGCACCACTGACGACTTGCGCGATGACTTTGTTTAAATTGAAGGAGAATTGCGCACCATCAGCCTCACTCTCTCGTCCGTTACCATCTTAAATCCAGTGACAAGGCCTAGATATGGCGACTGGAGATAAAAATGGATGCTATAGTACACCAAGATATTTTACTTCCATCGCCATACTCTCTCTACTCATAAACCTTTTGCTATATACGCCTAATCCTCCATTAAACCATGAAAGCCTCTTCCGAAAAGTTCGCCGGATGTAGTCTTCGCATGCATTGGTAGGTAAGCCTTAATATTCTGGGATTCTGACACGTGCTTATACTCAGAATCAGAGTAAACTTGGAAACAAGAATGGCTAAGACGTGCTTCTTCATTCTTCAACCTGTTGGAATGCCAAATCCAGGGACCCGACTACATTATGCAGTTTAATTTCATACTCACTAATACAGGCCAATATAAACATTAAATAACTGAATATATTTTGAGATAAAATATTGGACTACGTTATGATTTCTTTGTCCAGTACTACTGCTGGTATTTAGATGAATTTCTGATGAGACCACTTACTTATTCTACGCTGGTTTAATTAGTTTTTCTAGAATATATAATAAATAATATAAGAACGTTAACTATGTTACTTAGTTCTTTTATCGAAGATAAAGGGTTGTTTTGTGACACTGAAGTTGTATTTTGGATTATGAAGTAAAATTTGCTACTTGGGAATCATTCTTATTACACTTGAATTACTATGAGTCAAAAAATTTAAAGAATCAATCATAATTTTGTATTTATGTGTGCTTATCTAAAATAAATTCAAACATAAGAATTAGGAACAATAGTTTTTGATGCGTCTTCCTTTTCCCTTCTAATTCTCATAGCACGCTTATCTTTGTGAAATATAAAACAAAAAACACTGAAATGATAAGCAGTTAGTAACAAAAATGTGTGGCATGATAAAGGTAAATGTGGAAATAAAAACGAAGGTTTGGAGCATGGAACATAACAGAGGTGGATGAAGAAAGAACAAAATGTATAAGAGAAAAGAGATAAGACGAGAGAAAATAGAAACAAGAAAGAAAAATGGTAGATTTGTAATTGAAAACATAAAGTTGGCGGTGAAAAGGTGAGATTTAAAAGGAAACATTGAGTGCGGAAGATAATAGATGAGCTTCGTTTTAATTTTTATATATGTATCTTGACACTCTGATACTGTGAATTATGAAAATACTCGAAAGCATATATTTAGATGAATTATTCGTTTTGTTAATCTTGAGAGAACCGTTTCGTAGTTTTTGTTTTAACCTAACTAGTATAAACCAATACAGTCGTGTAGGCGGAGATGAAAGACAAAACACGATCTTTCGTAAGACATTCTTAGTTTAGTGGGGGAAAACCATAATGTAATGCATCAATATGGGAAATAAATAATTAAATAAAATTATGCGTGAGAAAATAAAAGCAATAATATCAAAGTAAGAATTTTAATTTCTGAAAATTATCTGTCAGACCACCAGAGACAAATTATAATGTATTATGAATATCTTGAGATTTCACTTACGTAAAAAGAATTTAATTGCATGCCTACGTTTCACACCTACGAATATTATTTAAAATCAATGAGACTTAGCGAGCATATATATATATATATATATATATGTGTGTGTGTATTTGTATATATCTATCTATTTATTTATCTATCTATCTATCTATCTATCTATCTATCTATCTATCTCTCTCTCTCTCTATATATATATATATATATGCCTACTGACATTTATTTGATATAATAATATTCGTAGATCACTTAGATTTTTTCACGGCTGGCTTTCGAAAGTACTTCTGGCCTATTCGGTTGCTTATATGTACAAAATCATAAATCATTGTTTATTGAAAGAGGAATAGATAAAAAAAAAATTACTTCAGTTATACACAACACGTGTGAAAATTCAGTTATTGCCTATATATGCAATTATTGCTAAAAATATATCAACTCTGAAGCGAAATATTCAGTAAAATGTGCCAATAAAATTATTAAATTCCTATTGAAATATATCAGGAAGTCACCAATAAGAAATGGGATATAAAAAGCATTCTCTAATTTGCTACACATCCGCAAACATTTATCCATATATTTATACACTTCTAAAACTATGTCTGTATATATATATATATATATTTGTGTGTGTGTCGATGTGTGCGTGCGCGCGTGTATATATATATATATATATATATACGCTGTCGTAGTCTCCTTTAGAGAGACTTAGAAATATTAATAACTCTATTTCTGAAAACCAGTGGATAGATTCCACTGAAATTAGATAAATAACTTTCGAACAGATAGTCAGCAGCGCCGCCTGGCTAGGGCTTGGCTGCTCCGCATTGACAATGGGCAACACCCTGAAACTAGTCTGCAGATGCCAAACCAGCAGGGGGACACTGCTGACCTCCCCTGTTCGAAGGTTATAAAGGACACAGGTTTCGTGTGTCACATAGCTAGCTAGAGGCGATGGCTTCTTGGAGCTAATTCACGGCAGCTTTCGTCCTTATTTTGGGACTGCCATGTTGGCTTGGCGATAACTATTAATTTCCAGTACCGCTGTCGTAGTCTCCTTTAGAGAGACTTAGAAATATTAATAACTCTATATATATATATATATATATATATATATATATATATATATATATATATATATATATATATATATATATATATATATATATATATATATATATATATACATATATACATTTACATATATACATATGCATATATGTGGGTTTTCATATAAGTAGAACTATACAATTATGTATGTGTGGAAGTTTATGAAAATATATATATATATATGCACACACACCACACACACATATATATATAAATATACATGTATATACATACACATACATACATGTATATATATATATGCATGTATTAAATTCATAATAAGAGTGTTGAATTACAACACTTGTCTGCTAGAAATAGATCCCCAAATGATCTAGGAACCACTTAGATTATTACTCTACTACACAAGATTGTGAGCGAAGAAAATAGACAGCGAGGATTTATAGAAGAATGTGGATAGTACCATATCAATATGACTTGAGTTATTAAAACCCTTTTCCGATCATCAGTGGCAACATATCAAACGTAAATAAATAAAAAATACATTATACATATCGCCATAAGTGCATATAATGTACATGCTTCTCGCACTTATTCATGAATTTAAATCCAAGCGCCTATTTCAACCATGTGCTTGTTTACTCAGAATATTTCTGCAGTAAATATGTTATAGGAGTGAACTAATATATATTTTCAGTCCGTTGAAAGCCTTTACTGCAAAATCTTTGATAATCTTCCGATGCAAAAGCATGCATATAATATTGTGAAAGCTGCTTTCTTAAATTGGTTTTCTCCTCGTAATTAGACAATATCGCCACACAGATTAGCTGCTGGCTCCCGAGTAAGGCCAACTAATGAATCACTGAATGATATTGCACGCATATTTGTAACTTAGTGACTAATACACTCAGAAATATCCAGAATTTCTGACACTGGATAATAATAATAATAATAATAATAATAATAATAATAATAATAATAATAATAATAATAATAATGACATCGAAAAATAACTTAGGAATGAGAACCGAGGTTCGAAATTTCCCCAAGACACCTGATGAAGGCTGGAGGGTATATCAGCCGAAACATTGTGTTAACAACAAACAAGATGACAAATATCCGTCAAATATAAATAATGTACAGAAATATCCAGTTGTTTGCAAGGATACTGAACACAAACCAATTCGATTGATCTACATATTTTAGATAAAATATGTTAAACCTATTATCCAAATCAACAGATGTTATACGCAATTGCTCTTGAACTTAACATGTATTATACACACATCAGAATTATAAATGTATTGTCTTTGTTTATTGTTAAAAAATAAATCTGGATTAGGCACTTCATACAAAATTCTGAGTCAATCAAATCCAAAATAAACAGAGCCGATATCTATGTTGTGAAATAAAAAATGATAAAAAAAAAATATGAAACCTACAGATTATTACAAGTATCAGAAATATTTCTTCATATTATCACTTGAGAAAGTGAATAAGAAATTCAGCTATTTGTGTATCAGAGTTACATACTTATAACAGTTAAAGTAGCCTCATTTACCGAGCACTAGTAACTCGACACATGAATAGCTGTTTAGAAGTGCGATTCCACCCTATGAATTAAATATTCGGACCGTCAGCAATTAAAGATTTGACCAATTTTCGCTGCAGTCATGATAATCACAACCGACAGAATAAATAACATGCATCAAAAATCGAATGAATACTTTAATGTTAATTGCAATGGCTCACCAATTGTGTAGCAGATAATCTTTGCAAGCTTAAGTGTCTAACTACATTATTCGCTTCAAATACATACTAATAACAGAAATCGCTAATTTCATTTACGTAAACTTTTCAATTCAATACAGATTCTATGCATATTACTTATTGCAGTTAGACATTAGATGCGACCAAGTACTGATAGCTGAACTAATGCAAACATTAGATTGTTGAATCTACAAATATTATGATATCCATTTAAAGCACCAACTTATTTAATTTTACCCATAAAAGTATCTCAACAAGATAAAATCATGAAGTACCGATGGGATAACATATTGAACTATAAGTTTAAATTCGATGCAGGTTCGTAGGTTTTTTTTTTCTTCTTTTCTTGGAGTAGATATATTATTCCTTTTGTGCAGTGTAACAGTCAACGAGAAGAAAAAACACCTATTCACACCAATAGCTTTCCAAGAAGTCACAACCCATCCCAGAATATTATTTGAGCAATTTTCCTGGAATTCTTCATAAGCTGTGAGTATTTTGGGTAAGCCATGGCCCAGATGGTTAGAGATGGTTGTTGGCTTAACCTTTATAAACTTGTTATATATTACCGTCAATACAATATTTGTGACAAAACCTTTAGATATTTATACAGTGTGTGTGTCTAAATGAGATTAATTTTGTCCTGGCAAGAAAAAATAATGAAAACCGTTTAGATTTTAATTATTTATTTATTATGAAGTTACGATTTGAAATCATTCCTGTATTCATGCTTATTGTCATTTCTGAACCGTAGAAAATAAAGCAAAAGTCTTAAGGGTGAATGCATCACCTAGATCATTTTCTATACATTTATTTCTTATTTGTTCACAATATAATAGAATGTTACTATTGCGGATTTGTTAACATCATCAATATTTTGATTGTGCTGATAAAATAGTTAGCCAGCCGAAATGCTTAGCGGTATTTCGTCAGTCACTATATTCTGGGTTCAAATTTCGCAGGGCCCGACTTTACCTTTCCTCCTTTCAGGGTCGATAAATTAAGTACCAGTTGCATACTGGGGTCGGTCTAATCGACTTGCATCCTCCCCCAAAATTTAGAGCCTTCTGTCTAGAGCAGAAAAGTATACGTTTACTATTTATTTGTTCACAATATAATAGAATATTAACTATTACAGGTTTGTTATCATCATCACTATTTTGATCATCATTTTTATTGAGGTGGTGTGCTACTAGAATCGTTAGCACACCTGGCGAAATGTTTAGCGGTATTACGTCTGCTATTACATTCTCAGCTCAAATTTCGCCGGGGTCGACTTTCCCTTTAATCCTTTCGGGATCGATTAAATAGGTATCAGGTCTTCCCATAAGTTCTGTCCGAATTTTGAATACAGAAAACGAGTGATCAAATGTTATATTTAATTGAAATGTAATCATCAATATACTTTCCCTGATTATCTATGACTTACTTCCATCTATTTACAAGCTTTTAATCCCGTCAATGTAAAACTCTTTTGATTTCAAAGCGAACAACTCTGAAATATCAGTTTCGACCTTCTTCTGGTTCGCGAAAGTTATGTCCCCCAAATGATTCTGTAAACTATGAAACGAATGGTAGTCTGAAGTAGCAAGGTCGGAAGAATAAGATGGATAAGGAATTTTTTCCCCACCAAGCTCTTTGATCTTCTGTGAAGTGATCTTTGCAGTGTGGGATCACGCATTGTCCTGATGAAACATCACTCCTTTTCGATTCACTAAAGCGGGTCTTTTTTTCGGCAAAGCTTGGTTCAAACGCTCTAATTGCTGAGAGTAGACTTGAGCACCGATAGTTGCATTAAGTGGTAACAATTCAAAGAGAATTACTCCTTTGCAATCCCACCAGATAGACAGATGAACCTTTCCTCATGAAGTTCTCTTCTCGGTTGTGGTTGGGCTTTTTCCCTTTTACCAAGCCACTTTTTAGGACGTTTAACCTTTCAATAGAAGATCCATTTTTCGTCATCAGTAACAAGTTTATCCAAAATGGGTGAAATGAGTTCGCGAGAATGAAGAGAAGAGCAGATGTCAACTCGGGATTTGCGGTTGCTTTCGGACAATTCATGAGGCACCCATTTTCCAAGTCTAGGAACCTTTCAAAGTTGTTGAAGATGACAATAAACGGTTGTATGGCTTGAACTAAGCTTTAATGCCAATTCTTCAACTCATAATGAAGGATTTCTTCAAGTAATGCCTCAAGGAGCTTATCATCAAACTAAACTGGATGTCCTGTTCGATCTTCATCTTCAAGGCTGAAATCTCCACTTCTGAATTTTGAAAACCATTTTCTGCAAGTTCTTTCATACAAGCATTATTTCTCATAAACCGAGTGTGTGCTTCGAGTCGCTTCGGCTGTAGAGTTTAATTTTTTGTACTCAGAAAGCATTATGTGCCTTAAGCGCTCTTTGGATATTTACATGTTAGAAAGAGTTTTAATCAAAGAAATTTTAATTCTATTATTCTGTAAAATAATATTTAATTACTTTAAATGTACACAAATGTTTAAAAATAATTTTTAATTCCTTTCGACATTCTAAAATACTATTAAATTGCATTCAATTTTAGAAAAGGTAAAATCGGAGAGAACTTATGGGATGTCCTCATACTAGTTACGCACTAGGGTCGATGTGATAGACTTAACCCCTCCCTCCAATTTTGAGGCATTGCGCTTCCAGTAGAAATGACTATTATTATTAAGGTGGCGTGCTTGCAAAATCATTAGCACGCCGGGCAAAAATCTAAGCGGTATTTCATCTATCTTTACGTTCTGAGTGCAAATTCCACCAAGGTCGAGACTTTGACTTTCATCATTTCAGTGTCGAAAAATTAAGTACCAATGAAACACTGGAGTCGAAGTAATTAACTAGTCCCGTATCCCAAAATTGTAGGCCTTGTGCTTTAGTGGAAGTGATTATTGATATTATTATTATTATTATTGATGCTGTTGTTGTTAGTATTTTTCAGTATGTATGTTTCCAGTTGTATACACACACACACACACACACACACACACACATATATATATATATATATATATATATATATATATATATATATATATATATATATATATATATATATATAGATAGATAGATAGATAGATAGATAGATAGATAGATAGATAGAGTTTCATATGGAATCACATTTATGGCTTACCGGCATCTATAGTTATGTTCATAGGGGAGATGTTTTTCTAATTTTGAATACATTTGGAAAATCATGCATTCATTTGTCTTCCTATTTTATTCTTATTGAATATATACCCCGATATGTAACTCTTCTTTTCAGTGGTTATATTACCATATTGATAGCAGGTGTTCTCTCTTCGTTTCGTTTACTATTATCTTTAGAGCGAAGTTTGAGTCTAGTCATTTCGACTGGAGACACAAAGCCTGAAATTATTTTTGTGGTGGGCAGAGTAGTTCATTACATCGACCCCACTGTTACTTCATTTATTGACCCCGAAAGAATAAAAGGCAAAGTCGACCGCGGAGGAACTTGAACTCAGAACCTACCGACGGGCGAAATACCGCTAAGCATTTCGTCCAGCGATCTAATGATTCTCCTAGCTCTCCGCCTTAGCGAAGTTTGATGATAATATTTACCTTCCTTATTTATTGCTATTGATTTTAATATATTTTTATCATTAAGTTTTTACGGTCATTGAAATACTTCTGCATGTAGGAAACGAACACCTCAGTTACTATCTTTGTATTTTTTCCGTATTAAGTCTGCAATACGATAATACTCGTGCTTTAATGTCGAGATTTATCTTCCTTATATTTTGGGAACTTATACAATGCCGTTATCATACTATTGATTTTACATATGCTAATTAACCACTGCAAATATATTCAACAGAAAGACAATTATCAGATTTATAAAGTATTTTAAAATATCATTGGGATTGCGATATTTGTCTCTATACTAATAAACTTATGATTACTTTACTTCCATTTTATTATTATTTCATGTGTCGCAATTATAATGTTCCAAATAGCGCAATATTCTATATCTTCATGCGTCTAACCATTTTGTGACTAGCATTATATCTAGTCGACGACCGTCTTGTATTTAAGTTCGCCACTGAAACTCCAAGGAATTCTTATATCAAGAGATCAAGAGGTTATTATTTATAGCAGAAATCTGCATACTTTAAACTGTATAATGAACGAAATTTGTATTATTCAGTTTCATATACATTTTTCTACTTATATGTTTTCATTACCACATAGTCTACAATAACTGTGTACTTTCTGGATAACAAATCAACGATAATGGAGTTTGATTACCGTTATCATTTCACTTTGCACGCTCTCCATATTCCCTGTATTTTATACTATCCATTGTATTGTGCATGGCCTGACCTACACGCATAAATCTATCTGTCTGACAGCCTAATACTGAATATATCTATTCATTTATGGCTTTTCAATATATTTATTATGCCTTCCATTGAATTTATCCGACACTCTACAGTTTTCAAGTGAACTGGTAAATTCTATAGACATTAAAAAGGCTGGGCAAGAAACCCTATCTTATAAAGGAAAACTGAGAATATACGATTTTCTCAAGTATTCATCGTCAGCTGAAAGTCAAGCTAAATTACCAGAAATCACTGAAAACAGAACACCATTAATCAATTAGGAACTATGTGATCATTATGAAAAGATTTTGGTTAATTGGACAATCTTAAATCGTCTTCATAAATTCTTGAATAAATATCTTCCTGTATGAAATCAGAATAAATAAAATATATGAAATCTAGCTTACGAGGACGCATATTGAAAGACTACAAAGGATTTTAGTATCTCTCTCACTTTATCTTCGGTGTTCACACTTTTCCTCCTAAATTACGAACAACTCAATCCATGTCTTCATAACTGTGTATAAACACTCAATTAAGTATTGCCAATGTGTAGCATGGAATTTGCCTACCATAACTTTTTCTGGGAATAAACTCTGTTGTGCATATAATGTTACACCACAGAAAATAATGAACAGATAGTCACTTGGCACTGAAGGATTTCAGAAACTTGAACTCAAACTCAACAAGGATACACTTTAGCCACAACATAATACTGGTTAACAACATTGACGCTTGTGTAATTTCTAAATCTTCTGCCAGCTTGTAAATTCACGCGATTGAATGTAAGTTGAATTAATGAAGTGTTTAGGTGACAGTGTACAAGTATGCCAAAGAAACTTATCACAAATTAACCCAACGATGCAACCAACGCTCCTGTTGAGCTACGTAGGCAGTAGCAAAGGAGATGAACCTGAAAGAATCAATGTGCTACTCAGTCCCAGAATCGAACCTGTGAACGTAATCCTAACAACAGTACAACTAAACATCTTGCTTTCAGTAACGACATCTTGTCGTTCGATAATATTGATAATAACGCAGCCACAATGCCTGTTATTTTGGAGGAGGAAGCCAGACTATCACATGAAGCCTATTCTCAACCGATACTTATTTTACCAACTCCGAAAAGATGAAGGGAAAATTTGATCTCGGCAGAATTTGAATTCAGAAGTTAGTGACGGACAGAATGGACTAAGCATTTTTTTCCCTATGTGCTGACTGTTCCATCAGCTCCCTGCCTTCATGTCATTGATAGTAATTCTGGTATACATACAATACTACAAATATTAATAGTGTCATTTACCCCCTTAAGCTCCTCTCTTGGAGGAGCTTAATGTGGTAAATTAACTCGATGAAGCGGAAGACATCGCCGATTTTTCTCCAGTTCTTGACTCAAATTTTCCTTCCTTCCTTTCGTATCGTCCAGGTCTTTTGGTTTTGAATTGTCATCGATATTCGTGTAACTATTATTTCGATGTATGGTTGTTGGCTCAACTGAAAAATGTTTTACCTCCAGAAAGAGATGGTCCACATTAGCGTAATCTCGGAGGCCCTATCAGGAGCTTTCCGTTAGTATGCATCTAAGAGTGATTGAGGCACACAAACAACTGCACTATGACAAGGAGTGGACTTTGTTGTAGAACTGTGGAGATGCAATATTCAAAATTGGTTTGCATTATTTCAATGAAAGTGTAAGTTGTCGCAAAGACAATTAAACTACTTTTTTTTTTCGTTCAGAGTTTCAATTAAGAATTAATGAGTACGTCTCTCTGAATTTTCTTCCATTTTACCACTTTAGCAATGTAAAAAGTACTTTTCTCAATGTCATACAGTAATATATTACTATGCAAGAAATATATCGACTGAATAAGATGCGATTCAAGTTCGTGTTGTTAATATTTCTGCATCACTAATTACCATTTGAGAATATTTGTTTCGTATGTACATCTAATGGCAGACGATGTGCTATGCATTTCCTTTTTATGTAAGAATATATCTGCTACCTGGTAAAAGAAATTAAATTATAGAAAAATACATAATCGAAATTTGTAACTTATTGATATAGTGCAGAATTTGATATTTCATTGAAAGCTAAATAAGCATGAAAACAATGTAGTATAATTGGAACAAATAGATATAAATAAATTAGATTAAATTGATACCTACTTTATTCTTGTGTATTCAAAGAGAAGGCATCCCAATGCTATGGAAGTTTCTTTCCCACTTAGCATTGGCATTTGAGAGAAATATAGCATTTGGTAGAATGCTTGAAATTGTAGTGTTTTTTTCTGAACATCGTAAGATTGGGAGGTGTAAAAACGACCTCCCCACCCCGGCAACAAATCTATTCCTGTTATCTTTGCTATGAAATCTAGGCGGTAAAAGAACCTAGCTGGTGAGTGTCAAGTATAACAAGTAATTTTTGTTGAATGAAGATGTTGTATAGTTGGCAAGTGCTGAAGATCAATATCTATTCTGGAAGTAGTAGACAATATAGAAAACGAAAACGCTTTGACGATAAGCCAGAAAAGGCAAGATTATGTAAACCTGAGCTGTATATTTTCAGGTTAAGAGTTTACTCTCTAAATATACGTGATTGTATTTCAGCCGTTCCATTGTGTATTCAGTTACTTATACATTCACAGACATTTCGGTAAAAGTAGAATGTTTGATATACTGAATGATTTTAAGAAAAAATATTTCAAAATAATTTGTAACCTAAATTTTTTAAATAAATTTTGCAAGCATTTGATTCCTTACTACGTATAGTTATTCCAAAACGCATCCAGTCATTGATAGTTCCGATACATGTACATATATATACACACTCACACTTACATACACATATATGAGTGTGTGTGTGTCTTAATATATATGTATCTATGTATATATGTATGTATGTATATGAATCTATGTATATATATGCGCAGGAGTGGCTGTGTGGTAACTAGTTTGCTTAACAACCACATGGTTCCGGGTTCGGTCCCACTGCGTGGCACCTTGGGTAAGTGTCTTCTACTATAGCTTCGGGCCGACCAAAGCCTTATGAGTGGATTTGTTAGACGGAAACTGAAAGAAGCCCGTCGTATATATGTATATAGATATATGTGAGTGGGTGTGCGTGTGCGTGTGCGTGTGTGTGTGCGTGTATGTTTGTGCGTGTTTGTCCCCCAACATCGCTTGACAACCGATGCTGGTGTGTTTATGTCCCCGTAACTTAGCAATTCGACAAACGACACTGATAGAATAAGTACTAGGCTTACAAAGAATAAGTCATGAGTTCGATTTCTTCAACTAAAAGCGATGCTCCAGCATAGGCGCAGTCAAATCACTGAAAAAAGTAAAAGAGTATATATATATATATATATATATATATATATATATGCACACATGTATATACAGGTATATATATATGTGTCTATGTATGTATATATACATATAGTGTGTCTATGTGTGTGTGTGTCCTATATTTTGTTATTGTCCTTGCGTATTAGTTTTATGTATTTTTTCCTTTCTCATAACTTGTACTTTATACAGTTCGGTCATGACAGCCCGAAATTTTCTACACTTTATTTTTGGATGTGAACTTGGCTCATTCTACACTTCATATTTGCTCATTCATACTCGACCGGCTTTTAGTGTTGACGCCAAAAATTTTATCAAAATTATCGATAAATCGTCGAGATTGGGTTTATTGTTTTTCATCGATAATTGATGCTAGGATAAATGGATAACAGAGTTTTCCATTAGACTCACATTTTGTATTTATTTGCCTCACTTCCTCTAGTTGTAATTTTATGTGGTTGAGGTTAATATTTATATGTCAGCTACCAGAGGTATATAGAACTTAATGAAATCTTGAGGGTACAATATATATACAAATTAAAATACTTTAGAATATGTTTAAAAATTCCATTTCTTTTTTAATTCAAAGGAAATTACTCTAGTGCTTCCGTTTCAAAAATAGAAATCTGGTGTCCGGAATAAAATTTAGTTAATGCAACATGAGAGTAAAATCAAATTACAGGTTCAAATAACTAGATTCTCATATGCACAGGCGCTATATTTCAACATGATCAGCAGTAAGACACTGGCGTCAGCTCGTTCCAAATCCATTGGAATCTGTATTAGATACTATAAACACAAACGGATAACAATTACTACGCACATACATCTGGAACCATATAATAGTTTACTACTTGCAATACGTTCTCTGATATATTATACGTACTTTTGGTATTTATTTGTGTGTGGTTTATGTAATATAATATATGTAAAGCAATAAAACAAGGAATGAATATAATTATATGCACCATTTCAGCTGTTGTCATGGTATTATAATCTGAAGATATTAGTAAACGGTTGTCAAATTAAGCAGATCCGGTGCGCACGCATGCAACATAATACCTTTACAGATTTTTTTACATGTCAAGTCTTCAAATTGATACTTTGTGCAATACTGCTGTATGTGTTAGGTAAATCTATCTGAAGTTGTAAATCTCATAACAGACGCTGAACTGTGACAATCTGCACGCACTACAGTTCTCATCAGCTCAATCAACTAATTAGAAATACATATCACATTGGGTTAATCGGTACGACAGTATTGCCTCATGGGGTATTGAAGGGTCGAAATAATTAAAATATATAATACTGGCTTGAAGAAATAAGCCTCGTCATCTGCATTGCTATTTTTATATGATAGAAAATAAGTCACAGTTGATCAAAATTTTTAATTGAGCTCCTCGGAATCAAGCGCTCTGATATCAGTTCTCTTTAACATTTGTAATCCTTTCGCTATTTACAACTTTCAGTGAAGCAAATTCAACATCAGACGAATTACATGATTATAAGATATAAAATTCTTGGAATCATAGGTATGTACTTGGTGTGTATTAAAATGTAATATTTATACTATAAGATAGTGTTACCTAACCGGCAAACCAATTTTATTAACGGTGTTCGAATACATGGGACCAGTTGAATTCACATCCTCCTACCACATGTAAATCATGTCAGGTGCAGAAAAAGAAAACAATGATTTGCAGTAGGAATAAGAACAGTAAACGAATATTCGGGGTATATTGTGAAACAGAAGACAGGCTTATGGAATCAATAAATCAACAAATCAACCATTGTACATGATCTTCTCATCTTATGTTAATATGAAAATGCAAATTGATGGTAAAAACGAAGCTGCGGACAACATTTTCAACGATTCTAAACTTAATAATGTAATTCCTCAAGGTGTCATTACATTAATAGAAGGCAATACATGGATGGTAAACTATTTAGAGGTGACAAGTATATCAGCAAAGCACAATGATTTCAGAGGCTGTCTATCTAGCGTTAATCCTCCATAATTTAATGTTATCCGAGAAATTATGACAAAAACGAAAAAAAAAAACAAAAAAAAACGGAGCGATAAAATCGGAGTAACTAAAGTATAAACAATAAAAAAGGAAGAAATCAAACGAGCAGTGCAATATTGTTATCTCTGAATAGCATATTCCACAGGCTATAACATTGGACAGGAAGTTAGAAGGAAAGCCATTTCAGATAAAAGCGAGTCATCTCTTGAATAGTTAAATGATGTCGCAAAACTGTGTACAACGGGAAAGTACTGGAGTCATTTTCACAAAAATAAAGATATTACTCAAGGCATATATCATTTGTGTTGAGCTATAACTGAATAGAAGAAGGGAGATAGGAGGAGACAGAAAAGAAACGTATAGTAAATTCTGACCCAAGGAAATATTCACAAATATTGCAACATTGCAATTTGTGTTATAGTATCTGTAAGATACTGTGGAAAAAAATGTTTGCGATTATCTATAACTCATTATAAAACATCGCCAAAAACACTAACAATTCCTACTATTCCAACCAAAGAAATTAGTGTGTACAAACATTGCCTTTGATACGAGTGGGTGGAGCTAGTTTCATCTTTTTTTCAGATTTATATCGATTGTGAAATGTACAAGAATCGTAATGTGTTTCATTATTTTTCACATAACTGAGATTAATTGACGTTTATTATATTGGTGAGAATCATTAGTAGAGTAAGAACAACTAATTGGTTTAATAATGCGAACTAAAGCCTCATTTGCCCAGATTATAGTACTACCTCTACATTGTTGCTTTTTTTTGTTTTAGTCAGTTCGCCACATATCAATTTCTGATCGATCATTAAAATAATTAAGGCGTTTCAAATACGACCAGTTCTTATAGTGATATATCTAAGCCTACATTATCAATGTGTACTTCACTTCTTAAATTTGTAGGGCGAGATTTGAGTGTGATTTGACTGCTATATCTAGTATATCATGCGATCGATAAGAATTTTCTTTATCGGCTTGCGTCCTACAATGGTCACATGACTGCTATGTATATTATCGACATCGGAAAAATGAAAGTCAAAATTAGCATTGGCTAAATATTTTCTGAAAGAATCGAATCTGATAACTATAGATTATTTTTCCACCTATGTATTTCTCAATAACATTTTCATTACTCATTACGAGTACTTGTTATAATATTAATTCTTTCCCACGATTGTAGGAGCCCGGAAATTTTGTGGAAGAAGTCATTCGATTAAATGACCACCATTGATTGCTATTTTATTTTATCGCTAAATTAAGAATAAGAGGATAAGCTGGCTGTGGTGTGATTTGTTCATAAAACGTAAATATCTTGCATAAATATCCTTTAACATTTTCTACCCACAAGTAAGATATTCTACTAAACTGTCTCCCTTGCTAAGTGGTTCTGATATAGTAAATATGCTAGAATATTTGCGTAAAATTTGTAGTCGTTGATATCCTCTCGAATAGTTGACAAATATTTTATCAAACTCGGGAGCATTAACCAATGTTGATGACGACATCTTTCTGAATTCAAATCTTGATGATGATGAAGATGATAATAATGATGCTGATAATAATGATGATAATATTAATGATGGTAATAATGATAATAATAATGATGATAATGATGATGATAATAATAATAATAATAATAATAATAATAATAATAATAATAATAATAATAATAATTATAATAATAATGATACCAACAATAATAATAGTAATAATAATAATGGCATTATCGATGTGAAAACAACATCCATTCATGATATTTTTTTTTAATTACTGTTATTTTTTTTTTTAATAAATATTTTACCTGTGAATTTGCGTGTGTAAACTGGGAATGCATACAATGAGTTTCTCTGCCCTAGGTGTACGGAAAACACTCGGCGAGAAATGGAAGAAAGTTTGAAGAAAGAAGAAAAAAACAACATATTAATAATAATAATAATAATAATAATAATAATAATAATAATAATAATAATAATAATAATAATAATAATAATAATAATAATAATAATAATAATAATTAAAACAACGAACTTAGCACCTGAGCAACTCTGGGCCCCTATAACAACTGAAGAGGTCACCCAGACACTGCAAAGACTAAGCAACTGGAAAGCACCTGGACACGACAAGATCCCCAATTTCTGGTTAAAACACCTGCCAGCAATGCATAAAAAGCTGGCAGAAAACTTTGACAACATAATAGCAGATCCAGAGACAATGCCTGAATGGCTCACAAAAGGGAAAACCATCTTAATCCCCAAATCCACGGAAACGGAGAAACCACAAAACTATAGACCTGTCTCCCTACGATCTACAAAGCCTTTACTGCAATAATATCGCAGAGATTGAGTAAACACCTGGAAAATAACAACCTGTTTCCAGAAGAGCAGAAGGGATGCTGCAAGGGCTCATACGGCTGTAAAGATCAATTATTGATCAATAAAGCCATAACTGAAGACAGCCGCAGAAAGAAGAAAGGCCTCAGTATGACCTGGGTGGACTACCAAAAGGCTTTCGACAGTGTTCCCCACACGTGGATTCTGGAAACACTAGCCATAAACAAGGTGGCACCAATTATCATAAAATACATAGAGTACTCAATGAACAAATGGCAGACAGTGCTACAGCTCCAAACAAAAGAGGGACTTGTGAAAACGAAAGCCATCCCCATTAGAAGAGGAATATTCCAGGGAGACACGCTCTCTCCACTCCTGTTCTGCCTGGCACTCACACCTTTAACAGATTTGCTAAATAGAACTGGATGCGGTTACAAATGCTATGGAAAAACAGTCAGCCACCTTCTATATATGGATGACCTAAAATTATATGCAAAAAACGACAAAGAGCTAGAAACACTACTACAGACAGTACACGGCTTTACCAAGGAAATAGAAATGAAATTCGGATTAGAAAAATGTGCCAAAGCAACCCTGAAAAGAGGAAAATTAGTTAAAAGTAGCAATATAACACTAGATAAAGCCAATGAAATAAGAGAACGAGACGAAAGCCAACCATATAAGTATTTAGGAGTCAATGAACTAGATAGGATACAACATACACAAATGAAAGAAAAAATAAAGAAAGAGTACTATAGACGAGTTAGATCAATACTAAAAACAGAGCTCAATGCTAAAAACAAGATAATGGGTATCAACACTTTAGCGACAGCTACAACATCCTTAACTGGACACTAAACGAACTATGTAAAATAGACAGGAAAACAAGAAAAATAATGACAGGATATAGGATGCACCACCCAAAATCTGACATAGAAAGGCTATATATACAACGCACAGAAGGTGGCAGGGGTCTTATACAGCTAGAAAACTATTATAAAATAACCACCATAGGACTGCAAAAATACCTACTCCAGAAGCAAGGGAAACTAATACAAATAGCCACAAAACACGAGCAAAACAAAAAACTGTTTTCAGTATTTAAGGAAGCTGACAAATACAAACAAGAAATCAATCTACCTAACAAATACGAAGAAGAAGAAGAAGAAGAAGAAGAAGAAGAAACAACAAAAGCTATAAAACAAATGAAATCCAAACTAAAATTAGAACAGAAACGGACCATGATAAAACGATGGCAAGAAAAGCCCCTACATGGTAAATACTGGGCTAAACTAAATGCGAAAGAAATAGACAGAGAAAAATCCCAGCAATGGCTGAGAAGCTCAGGACTCAAAGCAGAGACTGAAGGATTTTTAATTGCTGCACAAGACCAAAGCCTCCCCACCAGAAATTACCAAAAACACATAATGAAAAGAAATATAACAAGTAACTGTAGAATATGTGGAGATCGACAAGAAACAATAAATCATATTATCTCTGGCTGCCCAGTCCTGGCTAAGAAGGAATATATTCACAGACACGACAGAGCTGGGACCTATATACACTGGAAGCTATGCCAACATTATGGAATAGCAACAGAAAAAAGATGGTATAAACACACGCCAGAAAAGGTCACAGAAAACGAGAAAGCAACCATACTCTGGGATATGCCAATACACACAGATAGAGAAATTAAGGCAAATAGACCAGATATAGTTGTCAAAGATCATGAAGGAAAAAAATGCCTTCTAATTGATGTTTCAATACCAGCAGATGACAACGTTTCTCTAAAAGAAATGGAAAAACTTTCAAAATACAAAGACCTGGAAATAGAGATAACTCGAATGTGGAATCTAAAAACAGAAACAATTCCTATCATAGTAGGTGCCTTAGGTATAATAAAAAAATATTCAGACAAATACATAACAAAAACACCAGGACTTACAAATATATATAACATACAGAAAATTGCACTACTGGGTACTGCACACATTCTACGCAAAACACTTTCAATACAGTAAACATAAGAGCACCACAGCAAACCACAGCACATACCCAAGGCGCACAGAGCTGCGCTCGGTAGTGAAGTGAAAGTACGTTATAAAAATAAAACTACTGAATAATAATAATAATAATAATAATAATAATAATAATAATAATAATAATAATAATAATAATAATAATAATAATAATAATAATAGACAATAATACGAGCGCGATGCGATTTGTAATTGATTGCTTATTTAATGGTTTGAATGATATTTCGACAGATCGTCTGTCTTCTTCAAGTTCAAAATGTAAAATAAAAAATAAAATGTAACACAGAGATTCAACGACAATAATAATAATAATAATAATGGCCTGTATAGACTTTAAAAAGTCTTACATGTTGTCGCATTCGAGGGTTTTGGAAACACTCGGCATGTGTGGAGTAGCTATGAACGTGTGTCCAGTGATTGAGGACGGTATGCCATGTTGGAAAACGCGTCTTTTCTGTAACAATCAGCACTTAGCCGAGGTAGCAATAAAAAGTAGTATCTTCCAGGGCGACTCTTGTTCACCTTTGTTATTTCTTATAGCTTTGATCTCACTTTCTGTAGTCCTACACAAAGTCAACGCGCACCACATTCTCTTCATGGATAATTTAAAACTGTTCGCAAACATAGCCTGAGATGGAGAAGCTAGTTTTGACTGAGTAGATGTGCGGCAAGGATATGGGGATTGAATTCAGTATCTCGAAGTGTACGGTGCTCCATTCGAAACGGGGTAAAATAGCAGATTGTAGGGACATAGAATTGCCAAACAGAGAGAGAATGGAAGACCCAGATGAGGAAGGGTACAAGTTCCATGGAATCCTGGAGCTGGACAATATCTTGCACCTCAAACTTCTCTTGAAATGAAAATTCAACTCAAGGAAATTTGTGACAACCATCAACATATGGGCTGTTTCTGTAGTCAGCAATAATGAACCTATCCTGAAATGGGAACAATCGGAGATTAAAAAAACTCGATCGTTCTACCAGAAAGACAATGACAATTCATGGTGCCTTCCACCCTAAGGCAAATGTACACAAATTGCGAATATCAATGTATATCAACAAAAGAAACGATAGGATTACGAATATCAACGAATATCAAGAAAAGAATAAACAAATCCGTGAAAAGTGCAAATCGCAGTGTACGTAATGAGAAAGAGGAACCCGCTAAGTCCCTGTAGGTCTTTGGTAGCAGAGAGGAAATATACACGCAGACAAACTGTGTAGCAAAGCACTACACTAGAACCTACTACGGCAAATAGGAAGATAATGGAACCAACGCAGTGAACGTCCGGTTTAAGGCAATATGGGATTTTTTAAACTACAGACTGGATACGAACTTTATGCAAGACGACCAAATATGATCAGTCTGTACAATGGGCAACAAAGAGAGAATCATTCAGAAATCTGTTCTCTTGGGTAAAAAACAAAGATTGTGAGATCCTCGATTTCTAAGGATACTGGATGTGGCCGCTATTACATTGATTCCGAATCTAAAACCTTCTTGCACACCATGAATACTAATAATACTTGTGATGATGATGATGATGATGATGATGACGACGACGACGACGACAACAGCGACAACAACAACAACAACAACAAAAACAACAACAACAACAACAACCACAACAACAACAACAACAACAATAATAATAATATTAATAATAACAACAACAACATATACAATCATATTATATGCGAAATACTCCGGTTATGGGGACGAAGGTGACAATTATTGTTGGTTTCTTGCAGACAGTACCGAAAGGCATCAAGAGGAATATAAAAGAAATCAGAATACAGTGCCTTCTAGAACTATTACAAAAGGTGTGCCACCTTGACTCAGTCAGAATAATCAAGAAAGTATTAGTTGAAAAGAACAGATATCACGGTACTGTAAGCTGCAGGCTGCAAGCATGCTAAGCAGGCAAGACTTCAAGAAAGCAGAAGAAGAAGAAGAAGAAGAAGAAGAAGAAGAAGAAGAAGAAGAAGAAGAAGAAGAAGAACAACAACAACAACAACAACAACAAAAACAAGACGAAGAAGAAAAAGAAGAACAACAACAACAGCAACAACCACAATAATAGTAATGATGATGATAATAATAATAATAATAATATCATTGTTATTATTATTATTATTATTATTATTATTATTATTATTATTATGATTATTATTTCTTTATTGACCACCAGGCCCGAACATAAAACATATAGGACAGCATACAGACGAGGGACAGTGAGGTTAAACTATAAACAGCCAACAAATAATAACAAATAGATTAAATCAAAACATGCTTCCCTATGAAGGGGAGTTCCACTGTAAGGCGCCCAAAGAAACCTCACGCATTTTGAACCCCTAAACACCAACTGCTCCTAAGGAAGGCTCCATCTCTTTTCCCTTCCATCCGGCCTACTTAAAGCTGGCCCGTTCACGCGGGCCATTCCTGCCATATTTACCCATTTTTCAACGAACTTACTGGGTGACAGTACTTCCCACTCCAGCCTCACTTACCTTTTTCAGGTAAAACCTGAAAAAGTCAATGAGGTCTTGGCCAAAGAGGAAGGTTCCCGTCTTCAACCATTTCAACAGCATCAACCTCACAACCTCTTCTGCTATAACCACCAGGCATAGAAAATTTGCCGTCCCTTCCCGGCTAAAGGAAGTAGGCGGGGTGACCTTCACAATAGAATTCGACGATTAGTTGATCCTTCCTACACGTGACAATTTCTGTTCAAGAAAGCTCCACAAGTCAGCAATGCGCAGACTCTCTACAAGAGTATGCAGAAACTTTTCGTCACTCCGCTTGCATCTCGGACAAGCCCGACTGATTGCATATTTGTGCATGTAGAGCTTATGTAAAGCAGGCGGCGCCTCGGTCTACGCCTGATCCAGCTTGCTAGCTCCGTCACTGAGAGGAGCTGTGGAAAAGAGCTTTCAACAAACGGCGACCACACCTACTCACCGTTAAGGAATCTTTGGAGATGGCACAGCTTCCGTGCATGTCTGCGTATCCTCAGCCACGTTATAACCAGTCCTCCACGCAACGGGTGCTGACAGCAGAGGACAGTCTGACAAGCGGTACCTGTCCCTTCCAAACGAAGCAGAAGAACAAATGCACCAGCCCGTACAGCTACGAAGCGGGGCAAGGGACGACAGTCAAGTGATAGTACATGATGGATGCGATGCACGCATTCGCCACCTTCACTCGACCTTTCAGGAACAGCTTCCTCTAGGCCCATTTCTGGGTGAAACTGGACACCCTGTCTGTCACCTCGCCCCAGTTCTTGTCCATTTGGAGATCCTGACCGAACCAGACTCCGAGCGACTTAACAGGTCTTTCCGTCCAACGTCCCACCACGCTGTCGGTTGGGAAGTGCTTGCCTCACCAAGTGTCGATCTGCAGGTCCACTGACTTCTTCTGGTTCATCATTGCTCCAATCACTGCTTTGTATTCCCTTAGAGTAATGCCGATGATCTCGTTTCCGAGATGTCCGATACTATCACGGTGACGTTGTTTGTATACGCTGACACGTACCTTCCGCATCGCAGTTCATGTGGGATGTCCATCGAAACATCCAGCTTCCGCAGTATTTGCTCGAACACCAGAACTTAGAGAAGGAGTGAGATTGGGCATCCTTGTTGGGGTGAACATGCGATACTAAACGATTCCGAGAGGTGGCCATTTGCTTTGACCACCGAATAGATGTCTCTATATATTGCAGCGAGCCAGCCTCTGAACACGGGATCGAAACCAGCAGCATTGGGGACAGCTTCCAAGTACAGGTGGTCGACTGGTCGACCCTATCAAAACCTTTTTGATAAGTATTAACCTACCTCTGTACAAGTGGAACTTCAAAGTTCTCATTTTCATCAGCATGCAACTTCCTGAAAAATCAAAGGCAATGTCCCTCTATCCCAGGCTAAATTCTTCTAGTAAATGAAGACGCTGATAATGTTGATGAGAACGTGGGCGATGACGATGATGATGATTTTGAAAGATTAGGCATGCATGCGTATTAAATTTGAATGATAAGTCTTATACAAAATACTGGTTGCGAATGTCATTCTACCGATATTACATTACGTTGTTACACACAAGCCAAGTCTGAGAAATTAAAATTTGCCGGCATGTTTTTCAGGGAATGGTAATGGGATTTCATACATACGTAAACATACACCCATCCGTAGGTACACACGTACAAACACACGGCATACGCACTTATATACGCTCACACAAACATAAAACACACATTTTACACACATTTTACACACATACACACACACATACATAAACACATACGTACACAAATACATGCATCCATGCATGCATACATACATACCTAGTGACATGCGCGCCCAAGTACACGCACACTAACGCGAGTTAGCATGTGTGTCTTATTTCAAACAGGGATGAAAGTAATTTGGCTATTTTTTAACATTATTTCTTTAGATAAATAAGCGCATTTTCTGCTTCTTCAAATCTAAGTAAATAATATATAGCTTGTTGTTTCTTTCTTTGTGTGAATCAAACACTGTCTTCTGCAACAGCAATAAGCTATTAGTTTAGCTTCTACGCATGTAAAACTTCGGTACGTTTTTCGCAGTTTCATGTAAACAATTGGATTTGCTAAAATCAGAAAGAAAAAAACCCCCAGCAAAAATATACATTTTTTTTCTTAGTATAAATGTATGACGAATAGTATATATGATAAACAATTGAAATTCATTCAAAAGCTGTAAACAGTAGAATTTGGTTACAACAGCATTTTGTGCTTTTTTAATAGATTAAAGAAAACTTGTTATTTGATAAGGTACCAAATATATTATTCACATTATTTTCATCGTACACGTATTCTTTTTACTGGCCAAACTAATCTGCTGATTTTGATATTCTGTAGCTTAAAAAGATACTTCTAGCATGCAGTTATATTCTTGAAGGTTTTATATTCCTATTATCCAGGATTTAGTTTCATTAAATTGGGAATCAACGAAACTTAATGTCTAGAAAAATTGAATACCATGGATCTTTCTCATTCAAAGTTCTGGTTTATATTATATAAGCTTTGTGTACATTGATCAATCCATGCGTTTAGAATCTTACTCACACATGCTCCCCAGCACATTCACGCATATAATTTGATAAGAAATGGGTGATAAGAAATATGCTTCCCATCACATGTCTTCAGGTTATATCCCACCGCGTGCCATTTTGGATAGTGCATTTTAGTCCCGAGGTGGCTAAAGTGCGGTAACCTAAAGAAGGTCGTCGTATATATATATATATATATATATATATATAAATATATATATATATATATAAACATACACACAGGTTGTAAACATACAGAAATCGAAGCATGGTATTCACTGCATTAACATCAGTAGTATCTAACAACTACTAATGTTTGTGGACGGATCGACTTATTTCTAGGCTAAGTAATTTAAAACAGCCACACCTTTGTGTAAGTGTTAACAAAGTTAGCCTCTTAGTAGTAATAATTGCATTATATTTCCATCATGAAATTCCAATACTTTTTCGGTAACAAATTGCTCCTGTTATTTACCAGAAGTAACTTCGTATTCACATTGCCTCAATACTTTTCCTCTCTGACCATCCCGTTTCCTGTTCAAGTGCCATGAGTCAAGAACTACACATACAAATCTCTTATTTACAGTTCATAACAGTATGGTTGACGATCTATTATATATATATATATATATATATATATATATATATATATATATATATATATATATATATTCAGTTATATATATATATATATATATAACTGAAAATTTGTCACCATTTCCACATTCTCAGATTATTGTCCGAGGTAGATACTTCCTTAATGAAATGAAGTAACTAGTAATTTCCACTCCTTGATTTTAACAGTAGAAGATATGGAACGAGGAAGATGTAAATAAGTGGTTTGTGTGCATGTAAGTGCTTGTATGTGAGAGGATTTTCTTGCACGTGTGAGTGTTTTCGTGTTGCTCATTGGCAGGCAAACTGGTTTCCACACATCTTACGCATGACTGGTAGGAGTGCGCACATTTTCAAATGAATTTCAACAAAATCACGTTTCTTAAAGCGAAGGAAGTTGATTCGAACCGAACACGGTCCGATTGTGTAATGAAACGCATTTCCTAAATATAGCAACCAAATTTCGTCTGATTACATCATACTGTCATAAATTGAAGAAATTCACAGTAGAAAATATGACCCGATATAAAGACGAAAAATACATTCTCTTATATAGATATATAGCTAATTTTCGTGTATCACAAGTCTCCTATGTAAATGATTTACAGATTTACATAAACCATCGTAATCCTATCTAGTATGATTAGTAAATGAATTGTCCTTAAACGCCAGTATGCCACTATTCCACCACACCAGTTAACATTGTTTCTCTGTCTTTCTCTCTCTGTCTCTCTCTCTCTCTGTCTCTCTCTCTCTCTCTCTCTCTCTCTCTCTCTCTCTCTGTGTATATATATATTGTGTGAGTGTGTGACTGTGTTTAGAGAGAGAGAGAGAGAGGGATGAAAGAGTAAGAGACGGTATATATGTGAAAATATATAACTATGCTTTATACGTGAGCTGCGTAGTAGCGTTTGCTGGTTTCATATGCTATGCAAACATATATGTGTATAAATATGAAATTATCATAGGAAGATGGTCTACATTTTATCAATATCTCTAGTTTGCCAAATGATCCAAAATGCGGCAGTTATATTTAGTAATATTTAGCAAAAGTACTTCCTCACTAATTCATGATTTTGACGCGACTACTTGATCAATAACTGTCTTCAAACTTGATATGCTAGTTGTTTACGCATCTGGCATATGCGCCAAAGTGAACTATCAAGTGTTTGGAGAGGACGGTGGGAGTAGCACTGCACAAATATTTACATTCTTACGCATATGCACACGCCTTAATGCTAGACATGGAAAGGCGTGTCTTGTAATATTGTCATATTATTTATATCTTCTATAAACATTTTATTTACACTTGTCATAACCCTTATACTCGTGTCTGATAACCGAATTCGTTTATCTATTGTTATATGGAGATACCTATGTTACATATAAATAGTTTACAGTGTCTGTGTTTTTGTTTGGAGATGCAATTGATTGAAACTGATTTCATAAGGATATTTATCTGCGGAACATTTCGCTCGCTGATTGCTTTTCTAAATGTCTCTACACTGTGTTGTATTCTTTGTAAGCATGAATCATTTAAGAAACACGTTTCTTTTACCCTGGCCATCATTGACCATAGAAGAGCTTACTACTTAATGAATATTCCAACTTTTGTACAGAAAATTGTTGAAAGTTTAATTAATTATGCAATTGTCTCACTGTAAAGTTCGGAAGTTGCAACCTTAAAATGTTTATATATACCAGTAGTTTAACCAACCTGAAGTCCGAGGATCCCTGGTGGTCCGCAAAGATAGTACTGGGGGTCCGTTAACTATATTCAACATTTCATATATATATATATATATATACACACACGCATAAGGATAAGCATATTAAAAGGGGTCTGTAGGAGAATTCATTTAAATAAAATTATTGGGAACCACTGTTAGGAACCACTGTTGGGAACCACTGTTGGGAACCACTGTTGGGAACCACTGTTGGGAACCACTGGTATATACAGATGTCAATTATAGCTCGTTTCAAGACTGATTTTTGTTACCATTTTTCATTACTTTTCTTGTTTAACTCTAATCGGTTGGTCTAATTTTCTAAGTATTTCAAATCATCATCCGCATGCATATGTTATGATAATGTGTCTAACTAATATTGTTTTCGCATTTCTATACATAAAACAGGTGAATGTGCTTTCAGAGTGGTTCTAGAAATCTTTCTAGCAAATCAAATTTGGTCGAAACTCTTATTAATAACATCACATAAGAACAGTATGGGATATGGGGCGAAGAAATTTTATGTTATTTATAGAAATGCTAAATTCTCGGCCAAGAAGATTGGATAATGTGTAGCACAAGCTTTGTTTTACAATGTCGTAAGGGTATATAACATTGCGATATGTTCAGCCTAAATAATTGTTTCACTAACATTTATAGCTATTTATGATTATCGTTTTAACATATCTTTAAAAATTTACGAATATCTCACAATATTCAACCTCTATAAATGACTTGGATCTGTCTCACATAAATTAAGGTGCGGGTGTGTCATTCGATAGGTGCAACGTTTTTAGGTGCAATGAAGATATGAAAGAGATTCTACAGGTTTTGACAGTTTCCGGTAGACCGAGAGAGATTCTGATTGGTGAATTCAGAAATAAAAGGTGCGGACTTGTTATATCCCATCCAAAAATTGTGTATATTGCTCTCGAAAGTTTGATTTGATTTCTAACCGGCTATATTTAATGTTCATTCTATGTACTAGACCTGAAATTATTTTCAGTGATTGCATCAGTAAAGTTATTTTCCTATGAGTAATACGATATTCTGAGTAAAATTGGTTGATAATTTTCAAATTATGTTAATATAACTTACTAGAATATCTATCTATATTTCGTAAAATTTTTCCCATGAATTACAACGAAGTATATAGAAATATTGTTTTCTCATGACAAGAATTTTTGCGTTCAATGTGGTTGTCTCATTCTCAATGAAATCTCAACAATTCGGTCAATTTATTTCATTCAATTCATTTGTATATCCGTTTCCAAATGCAAGTACAGAGTGCTGTAAATTACCTCCCTAACTTACATGCATTTGAAGGACTCCAATTTAACAGTTTAACCTCGATAATTTATAGTAATATAGCCACTGATAAATGACATTGAAAACGAGTACTGCTACATTACGTATATCCTAAATTGTACCAACTAGGATATAAACTGCCACGATGAGCATAACGTGATATATGAATACGTTCCTAGATTGTTGCTTCGTTTTTAATGTTTTGGTCTACAGGAAGTATTTGTAATCCTGATCTGAACGGATGTTCTCATACTAGTGCGAACGACGTGATTAATTTTATCTTTGAATTACTTTAAATTAATGACTCCACCAAAGAAGAATATACAGAATATACATAGATACTAAGGGAATTGCAGACGCTTGTTGTTTTGCAGAAGAAGCTCTATTGTTTTAAATAAACGTTTCTGCACGCATTCTCGTAAAACATGCGACCATTCCGTTCATACTTTTTAAATCTCTCGTCAGTCTTTTAGTTTCACCCTCTTCAATATCAAAACATCAAAATAATACCAATGTATTTCCGATGTCTTTCCACATATGTTTTCATGTGTGACGAAAGCGAAATATTACATTAAAGCAAGCTTATGTAGTATAACAGTATTCTGTAAAGATATATCAGTGAATATGGAGTATTAATTTTACTTACAATTATCTGATCATTACTAACATAAAATATACAATATAACATATAAAAAATAATAGCTGCGGGGATAATAATCTTCAGAATAAAACCTGATTTTTATAGAGTGTAAAACAGAAGATATGGTTTATTATGTTTTAAAATTATTTATTGCCAATATTACTTGGCGTTTAATTGCATTAAACGCTTTACAGTTAGGCTAGGAATGCAGAATGCGGCAAAATACCATAAAAAGTTCACGGTAAAATATCATAAAATACCATGAGAGATTACATATCTTTGATTATATATCCAAATAAAATATTGGAGACTGTTTCCAACAAATCAATTTTAAAATAATTTAAAAGTATTTTGCATTGTGTTTACTCTACATAACCTATGTGGACTTATACGTATATGATATATATATTTATTACTCTATGACTCATGCAAGATGCTGATATTCTTATTCTGTTTTGTTTTTTTTGCTGTTTGTTTTTTTGTTTTTATGTACCATTGAATTTTTATATTGTAACCTTATTTTAGGATTTTCGTTAATATTCATAGTCGAAATCAAAGTCAAATTATCATTAGGGAACGTGATACACACGTATTTCTAAGTACAAAAGTAATATCTTTATGTGTTAAGGTTAATATTGTTGATTCAATTTTGAAATATTTCTCACTTTTGAGAATATGTAAGGCACAATCATGTCAGGAATAACATAAAAACGTGAAGCTGACTTCAATTTATGTTGTCAAGTCGCCTACTAAATCTATTGTCACATTTCGAATTTACATGTACTTAATTCCACATCACTTTCCTTTTGTCATTATCTCATCAGTATTCTTCTTTTAGAATGCAAATTTGAACTATTCTCTGCCAATAATTTATAGGATTTGCTCCAATTTAGTTTATTTGTTGCTAAGATTTCCCTTGCTTCGAGAAAACCAATTAGATTTATTTGATATATTAGCTCTACCTCTGTCTTGATATACATCACTAGCCTGTTTAGTATTTAGTTATGAGCAATTTCTGAAAGTGTATACATCTCTTTGCCTGGCAGCTTTAAAATCAACATATGAACTCTCTATTTCACATTACTATTACAAAGCTCATCCCAAGAAAATCCTTGTTATACATGTTATCTCATAAACTCTAGCTATAAATATTTCAAGCTACTAGCCTCTATCAGTGAAGCATTGTATTAACAATTAGTACATATTCTCCAGGCCGGATATTTCAAGTTAGTTTGCATGTAAAATAAATTCGCTAAATGTAGAAGACACTTATCTGCCAAGAGGACTAGAAGAAAGAGTTTTAAACACGACTAAATGAAGCAATTTGTATTGTTATGAGCATAGACATATGTTTAGCCGGCAGCTGAAATTATTTATATTGTGAGAATGATAGGATACAATACATGCACGGATATCTCTTCATCGCAGTTCGTAACTCAGGTGATAATTAAGTTAATATATTAGTGAATAGATTAGTGAATATTCTAAACAGATTTGTAGTAATCATTTATGTCTGTATACTCTCAATAGATTTTGATTTTATTTTTCGGACTATATATGTTCTAGTTACGGTTACTCTGTAATATTTGTTTCATGTATCAAAACGTCAAGGTTCTCTTATGAGCATTGATTTTACATTAGTGTTGAAACAAATGTTGACTTCCCTGCACTGTTTATCTCGATTTTGCATGCATATTCATTGAAACGGATTTGATCAGAAAAAGAACGAACTTCAGTAGAATAACAAAGCAAGGATACAATGATCAGAAAATAACATTTAGTAAGCAAGTACAAAAAAAATGGTAACAGAACTCTATTAATTATTAAATAGCAATGATGATACATTCAGCCATTAAAGGCCATAATAATGCACAGTTGATTATGCACTGTATATTAATAACAATTTTATAATCACTATTTTCACCATTATCCTGCTTCCGTCTTTGGCCAATAAGTTCAAAAGTAATTTGTTGCCTTTACTTGTGTTGGCTGTATACTATTTACACGATAGAAGTTTAAATGCTACTAAGCAACATGAAAACAAATGTGATTAAATAGCCATTATTTTTTCCGTGTGTGCAGTTATCTTCCCGGTATTTTTTCTTCACTTGTTGGAATGGTTGATGAGACAATGTCCATGGCCTTTGCATCCATTTCTGAGCTTGCGAGACAGCTGCCATTAATATTTCTTTTGAAATAATGTAAGCCAACACATGCAGAAAAGATATTAGCAGAGAGGGAATCCGAGAGGGCTGAAGTTCGAAGGTAAGATTTAGTGCAGTAACTAGCGCAGGAAATTAGTTCTTGGGCACAATAGCGATCGGAGAAGAACCGATTGGAAGAGGAAAGCAGAAGTTATTTCAGTATCGGTAGGAAGGACACACAGTGGAGTCAGTGCACTTGTGAACCAGAGACTCTCAAGCGGTAATGCATAACTCAAAATGCAGAAGCATACTCAATCACAGACCTACACATGCGAAAGTGTGCGTACACTCACAGGAACCTATAGATGCATTTATGTGTGTGTGTATATGTATGTGTATATATATATATATATATATACATATATATATATATATATATATATATATATATATATATATATATATATATATATATATATATATAGAGAGAGAGAGAGAGAGAGAGAGAGAGAGAGAGAGAGAGAGAGAGAGAGAGAGAGAGAGAATATATATGGAACAAGGTATTTCCCGAATTCGCTGCGTAATGGGCCTGAAGTCGGAAAAGTTATTTGTCAGCACGCAGCTAAATTAGCGGCTACAAATATACCCGTAGCGGGACTGAATCCAAATATAGCAGGCTAGAAAACCAATTCAATCACATGGCTCTCTTGTGCTTATTTTAAATTGCTTCACCTTAAATATTTAGCTAACTAAAAGAGTACTTTTTGTTATCTATACAGACTTGTTTTAGCCAGTATAAAATAATCGTGCCCACTACACTCAGTTCTAAAGTAAGGTAAAGTTTATGCTGCTATGTATATTAGGTTTTAACCCTATAATAACAATCAAATTATGCATGCCTTACCTGGAGCCGGGAACTACTGAGGGTGGTATAACGGCTCAGTCGTAACAGAATGTGTATCTTCGGAAATTTTATACTTTATAGAACCTATCACTCACCTTGTTATACTATGACAGGTTGCTTCCAGAAGGATAGCGAATCAGAGAGAGAAAGAGAGTAATCAACCTCAGTACAGGAACGTTTTTTTATGTATCGATCTCGATATGATGAAAAGCAATGGCGACCACGGTAGTCATCACTGCCGAAATGAATTACGCAAGGCAACATTATTTAGACACTAACGACTCTGCTAATAGACAGCCTTAAATATAGTCTAAAATATACACAGTACGGTGGAATCCTGGAAACTGATGGAAGGAAACGAGCGAGTTCAATTTAAATGTAATCAGTAAACGTTGTCAATAGCTCAACTCACAAAAAGAAATCAAAACACAAAAACATTGGCAGTAAAACAATGCAAGTTCTATTTACGTGATGAGTTTGATAAAATTAATGCTGAAATAATTGTCTACAAATAATATTTATTGCTTGGCATTTTGCAGTCTGTGGCATCTGTCAACGAACGAACACTTCATTTGACATAATATAGGGAAGAGAGAAAAGGAATTAAAACAATTATGCGGCTTATTATGAACCAGAGGAAGTTTATTGCAGCAGTAACATGTTTATTACTATACCAATTAGGTTTTTATTGCCATTGTAAGCGAGAGATATTTAATTGGTGAACGAACACTGTATGATTATATTCGTATTAACGATGCTGCTTGTTCGAAACATTACGAAGATTTGAGTATTATCAAATATGAAAGCGTTGCTTTTCGATATTATCCAACAGAGCGGCCAGGCGAAGTGAATGTCAAATTTATTGGTCATTTTCAAATGGATATATGTACACTGCCATATTTTCATTGCAGATTTACCATCAGTTTGTATGCAAATAATGAGATTAAAATACAACACGAATATATCTTTGATTTATATTTCAAAAGCTCTGCAGCCGTAACTCATGCTTCTTTTGCCGAAAAGCCTTTTCTGTGTTACATTCTGTTTTAAAAGCGTCATCTATCCTTTTCAAGAACTCTCCACCTTTGGCTACACTGCGTTCTAAGCTTTAACATTTAGCCCTTTATAGATTACATATTGTTTATATTATGTCAGAGATGGTCATTGATGGAATGCATTAACTAAACTAGCTGCTTAATAACAACTGAACAGGGCTAATGACTAATACCAAATAGATTCGTGCATGTGCTGTCTAGTATGGGAAAAATAACAACTTTAGGCCTATCCAATACGAATTTTGAAAAATTGTAATTAATTCTAAATTTAAATTTACAAATTTGTAGTTCGGTTCTTAAATTTACTAAATGGCAAAAAAAAAAAAAAAAATCAAAGTTTGGCACTGTTTGCCGATATAAGAATTTTCTATAGTAATTCAATGACTTATGGCTAACCCTTTGAATTGTAGTATCACTAATGAAAACCTAATTTTGATAAAGTATATCAGCCAAAAATAACCTTCAAATTATATATGTTATAGTGTTTCACGCAAGGTAGAAATGACATGAAATGTGATAATGTTTGATTGTCGCTTAAAACTTCTTTGCATCACTTAAGCACCTAAAGATTTTCAAGTGGGTAAAACGGAGCACGATCCTTTTTATTCTTTGAGGAGATTGACAAATTGTGATTACATCATAACATATCGTCATTATTGGTATTGTTAATAATTACGCAACGCAACAAGTATTTTTTTGTCAGGCCGTTTTTACCAGATTTTAACGTTTTTGTAATATGCTAAATCCAAATATGGGACTATTTTTACCATCACAGGAATGGCTGTGTGGTAAGTAGCTTGCTTACCAACCACATGGTTTCGAGTTCAGTCCCACTGCGCGGCACCTTGGGCAAGTGTCTTCTACTATCGCCTCGGGCCGACCAAAGCTATGTGAGTGGATTTGGTAGACGGAAACTGAAAGAAGACGGTCGTATATATGTATATATATGTGTGTGTATATGTTTGTGTGTCTGTGTTTGTCCCCCCAACAACGCCTGACAACCGATGCTGGTGTGTTTATGTCCCTGTAACTTAGTGGTTCGGCAAAAGACACCGATAGAATAAGTACTAGGCATACAAAGAATAGGTCCTAGGGTCGATTTGCTCGATTATAGGCGGTGCTCCAGCATGGCCGCAGTCAAATAACTGAAACAAGTAAAAGAGTAAAGAGTAAAGAGTATCACCTCTAGATTTCCAGATACCCAAACCTCACAAATATCGCATTGTTCTCACGTTTTAGAAAATTGCATTGTTTACTAGTGAAATTTAGGACAAATTTTTGAGCTTGTTGGCATGAAAGTATCAACCGATCGAGAGGAAACCACATATGATTCGGGTTACTTTCGCACTAGATCATCAAACCAGTATTTATTTGATCGAAATGATCGCTATGACTTGGTAAGAGTCTTACACTTATCAAAAAATTCTGCAGATGAACTTAAGTTTCGATTTTTAAAAAAATGATGAGTTATTGTATTGTACACACAGCGAGGGACTGCATGGCAGGATGAGATTAGCGGAATGTGATGCAAGTGAATGTTACCTTTTTATTGATAACTCGAAAAGAAGTTAGAAATATATCGGCCTCTCTTCCAATAGCTTACTCTACAAAACTAACAGAGACATATGAAGCCGTGAAAGCACAACTATAGAGTAAATTGTGTGCCACTAACGTCAGTGGGAAATATGCGCGGACTTTCTCCTGGGACCAACAAGATGGATACACCAAATATCTATATCTCTTTTATGTCTGTGCGACAGAAGATTCAGTTAAAAACATTGGGTGATCAAAGAATGGCTGCAGTACATATTAATTTCAGGGTCTCTAACTTTGTTGAAGAGCCTTTAGATCAACCGGGAAAAAAATCATCCTACCTCTTCTTCATATCAAACTTGGCATTATGACGCTGTTTGTTAAAGCTATAAATACAGACGGATCATGCTTTGGGGCGAACATATCCATTCAATTCAACAAAGTCATCAAAGCAGATGGCACTTGCATATGAAGGGGCAATATTGCTGGAACCTGGCTAGCGTTGATCCTAATCCTCAGCACTCACGAAAATAGTTTAAACGAAACTTTATATGAAATTAAGCCTAAATGACGAGGCAATTTCAAAGATTTGTTACTAGTTTTTCAGTAGAATTTTAAGAAAACAGAAGTTTTGAAGAAAAAACAGTTTCTATTAATATTTGTATGTTACGCCTTATTCTTCCTAAGTTGTTTTATTGATAAAATAAGAGACATTGAAATACTGAAATATTTAAGATACTTTGACGTGATAGTAACAAATGGATGCCGTTCTCAGATTCTGTGTATCAAAACAACACCTATTTTATATCCAAATGTTTTGCCAACAGAGAAAAATCTCTTTTTCCTTAGCCTGTGCTATCTCCATATTTTCGACGGTCTTGCTCGGTTAGAGGTCTGATCAGCTATTTCCATATTTTCGACGGTTTTGTGCTATCTCCGTATTTTCGACTTTTTTGCTCGGCAAGGTGTCTGATCAGCATTCTATTTTTGAGATATAGAACTAAGTTTGTATATTGCATCATATTTGTTTTGTTTTAGAATAAGTATTTTTGTTTGTCTTCTTATTTTAGTATTTTGTGTGTTTGTTATGGAGAATATAAGCAATGTAATTTGTGTCATTTTGCTGGATGGAATTCAGCTTTTGTTTGCGCTACTTGGCTGGTGTCGGTTTGTGATTGTTACAGTGTTTGGTGGGGATTTACAGATTATATTTTGGGTAAATAATCTTTTCCTGTGTCATAATGATATAGGTAATGTTTTGTGTACGGAGAGTCTATTTCTTGAAATATGGTACTTAACTGAAAGCTTTTTTGTCCGAAGGATTTCTGTTATTTGCAGGACTACAGCTTGGACGTTTATGTAAAGCTGTGAATGTGATTGATTTAACATTCTTAAAACTATTTTCATTTTTGCCATTTTATTCTCATACTTAGTGTTGATGTAATTTTCACTTTTATGCAGCATTTCCTGCCTATTTAAATTCAGAATCATTGTACTTTCACGGCGATGTTTTAATTAGAAGAGCGATGTTTTAATTACAGGAGATTCATGTAACTATCTGTGTGAGGATAATTTCATTCCGGTAGCCCATAGTTATATCTAGATTCTTTGCGTTGATATTCTCTTGAGTCTGGTAATAAATGTCTCAGACAATTGCGAACAGAAATCTGTCATCTACCCTGTTTGGTACGAGTACATACTATTTGATCGCTCTCACGCCGAAGAATCGACATATTGCTAAATAAACAAACCAGCGGTTTCTATATATAGTGTTTGTGAATACACTTGTATTTGGCAAGGCTTAGACAGCCAAAAACGATGGGCTCAATAGTTACTATGTACTATTTTCAGTCTTTGTTTACTTTGTTTTTTTGCGAATATTTCATCTTTTATTTTGTTGTATGGCAACTAACAGACCTGTTATTTGAGGGTATTGCAGTATATTTGCTTTGCAGAATTCATGCTCCTTTCTCCAGTAGTCATTCTAGTGTTGATTTGATCTGTTAAAGAGTTCACTGAGTGCTGTCAATCGGTACTTTTAAGGTGGTTCAATATTAGAGCCTTATCAGTCCCAGAACTTTCGACTGGTTTTCAGTTATTAGTGCACGGAAAACTTCTTGATTGCGGTGCATTGTAGATAACCACACACACACTCTCTCTCTCTTTCTCTCTCTCTCTCTCTCTCTCTCTCTCTCGCACACACACAAAGAGATACATACATATACAAACACACACACACACACACACACACACACACACACACACACACACACACACACACACATATATATATATATATATATATATATATATATATATATACCAGAGAGAGAGAGAGAGAGACGTGTGTGGGTGTGTGTGTATACAGACAGATAAGAATATATATATATGTATATATATATATATATATATATATATATATATATATATATATATATATATATATATATATATATATATATATATATATGCATGTATATGCATGCACACATACATACATACAGATATACTAACGTGCTCACATAACAACAGGGCTGGCCTAAAGTCACCTGACGGTAAATGAAGACTAATCGCAAGATTTATTTATGTTTAACAACTGAATAAATTTAGTAACACCTTCTAAATACGAAACATCACAAATGTTTTTTTTTTTAACTGAAGTCCTTCTTGAGCGATTCATTTTTCTATTCGAGTCAATACAACATTACAGATAGTATTTATGGCATTTTGATTTACTGTCGGGGGACTTTTGGCCAAAAATGTATAAGCACACTCTCCTGATTCCTCTTCCATTTTCCATGTAGTGCTGGTTCTATTTTGCCAGAGTACATATGCATGAATTTCTGTTGACGTTCATGTGCCATCCAGTATTATGCTCTGTCACGCACACACACGCACTCTTTAGTAAAACACATGTCATCTAGATACTTCGTAATCGATACAGATTAATTGTTCTGCAGGAAAAACCGTCCACAAATCTCTTTGAGTATTATTTACTGATTTCAGTAATTTCGTTGCTATTGACAATATAAATTTAAGTACCTACTTTTTTCTAATTCTTCATGAATTTTCCTTTCAGTTTCATAAATAAAATATAAATATCAATCTTTCATTCGATTTGTGTATCATGTTTATTTTCTGTTTTATTTACATTTTGTTTAGTCAGGTCTTACTTTCATCAACTTGATACGATTGGTTTTAATTTTTATTATACTAAGATTAGTATTGAAAATTGTTTGATTTTCAATGGTAATTTTCAAAATGATTTTCATCTGAGTGTTTTACAATTTTACTTCAATATTTCTTCCAGTTGCCCTACTTCAAATTTAAGATTTTATACTTTTATGAAGCTGGCTTTGGGTAAAATAAAATACATGAGGATCAGTTAATTATAATTTTATTCAACGTAGGCGCAGGAGTGGCTGTGTGGTAAGTAGTTGCTTACCAACCACATGGTTCCAGGTTTCGTCCCACTGCGTGGCATCTTGGGCAAGTGTCTTCTACTATAGCCTCGGGCCGACCAAAGTCTTGTGAGTGGATTTGGTAGACTGAAACTGAAAGAAGCCCGTCGTATATATGTGTATATATATATATGTGTATGTGTGTGTGTGTGTGTGTGTGTGTGTGTGTGTGTGTGTGTGTGCATGTGTGTGCGTGTCTGTGTTTGTCCCCCTAGCATTGCTTGACAACCGATGCTGGTGTGTTTATGTCCCCGTCACCTAGCGGTTCGGCAAAAGAAACCGATAGAATAAGTACTAGACTTACAAAGAATAAGTCCCGGGGTCGATTTGCTCGACTAAACGCGGTGCTTCAGCATGGCCGCAGTCAAATGATTGAAACAAATAAAAGAGTAAGAAAGAGAGAGAGAGAGAGAGAGTATTCATTTCCCTCTCAGAGGTTCTTCAGGTTTTCTATGCCATGTTAAAGAACTCCGAAGACTGGGCCCCCAACCAGGCCTTTTGTAACTTCCTTTAAGTCAGAAACTTTTCAATAATCCCTCGTATGTTATAAATCCACATAAATTCTCAAATTTTATTTTGCTCCGCCACATTGTTTTCTTGTAAAAAGCATAAATCTCCAAAAGTACAAGTGTACATCGGATATAGTACTAAGTTGAAATAATATTTCAGAATTCATGACCTCAGATTTATCGATTAATTCTTTTAAAATTCCGAAAGTGGGCTGGGTTTTTTTGAAAGCTTTTTTCAAAAGGTATCGATTTGGAAACAATGTTTCATGATATTCCTGAATTAAACTTCTCTTCAGCTCACCTTACAAATACCATTACACAGCCTAACTCTGGTCGTTGTATATTTGCTGTGGCCAAATATAGTAATGGTGATAATTGATTTGTGGATAATTAGCGCTAAGGATGATTTTAGCTTCAGAATCTATTTCCATTCTGAATGTATTGAAAAAGTTGTTTCTTTTATAAGATTTAAGAATGGCGTATATATTTATTTCACTTATCTTAAACACAAAGTGTTTCTTCTTTATTCACACATTGCCAATTATTAAAACAATACTTTTTGCTTGAAATAATCACATGTAATATGAAAAAGATAATGCATAAAAGATAGTGTCAGTTGTTCTCTGCATACAGAAAGTGTTGTCTCATTTTGTTTTCTATCGTTTTTTTTTCCTTTTCCATATACTCATTTATTTCATTTATCGCATTACTGCTTATTATGAGAACACTATCTTTTGCGCGTGGAAGCGCAATGGCCCAGTGGTTAGGGCAGTGGACTCGCGGTCATACGATCGCGGTTTCGATTCCCAGACCGGGCGTTGTGAGTGTTTATTGAGCGAAAACACCTAAAGCTCCACGAGGCTCCGGCAAGGGATGCTGACGAACCCCGCTGTATTCTTTCACCACAACTTTCTCTCACTTTTACTTCTTGTTTCTGTTGTGCCTGTAATTCAAAGGGTCAACCTTGTCACGCTGAATATCCCCGAGACCTACGTTAAGGGTATACGTGTATGTGGAGTGCTCAGCCACTTGCACGTTAATTTCACGAGCAGGCTGTTCCGTTGATCGGATCAACTGGAACCCTCGACGTCGTAATCGACGGAGTGCCAACAATAAAATCTTTTGCGCATAAAGTTACATATAAGACCTAGAAAAAGCATCATTTGTTATTATTTGCATCTAATAAAGAATCGTTAGAGCATCGGAAAATATGCCTAGTCGTAAATATCCTGCACTTTACATTCTATGTGTGATTCTCACCGAGATCACCTTTACCTTCAGTCATTTCAGGTTTGATAAAATATTATACCAGTCAAGTACTGGGTTCGTTTAAGTTGAGTAAACTTTTCCTCAAATTTGCGAGCCTCGTGCTTAAATCAGAATCCATTATCTGATGTTACTGAAATGCTACTGTATGTCAACAGTACTTTGAATTTTATATTTTTTATGTATTTTAGGATTAATTGAAGTGAAATCGGATTTATTGCAATGTTTAATCAAGTAGATGTTTCGTTTTACTTGACAAATCCTCACAATTCTGAAGTATTAGTAGTGGTGGTCGTGGTGGTGATGGTGGTGGTGGTGGTGGTGGTGGTGGTGGTGGTAGTGATAGCGGTAGTAGTAGTAGTAGTAGTAGTAGTAGTAGTAGTAGTAGTAGTAGTAGTAGTAGTAGTAGTTATGTACAATTAACATGGTGCACGCATCAGTGTTTTATACGTTATCTAAAGTGCACTACTAATGTGCGAGGAAGCTTTCATTCACACTGAATATGTAATTATATTTTCTCCTGTCAAAATATTGGATCTTTAGTATGCACATTGAAGGCTCGATATGTTGTATTGCATTAATTTTTGAAATGTTATTTTCACTATATTATTCAGTAGGAATGGCGGTTTTACAATGGTACTTGAATAATTCATATTCTCTGCCGTTTTTGTGATATAGTTTTCAATATAATCATACACACCAATCCTAATTATTCTAATTCCATACAATATTCATGTAGTATTTTCCACGTTGTATCATATATTGAATATTGAAAATTTGCCTTTATTTCCTAATATATTTAGTTTTAACGTTGGCAAATGTATGCAAATGTGTGAATATGCCTGAAAATGTCTCGTAAGTTTATTTCTAGAAAACAAGGAATCTTGAAAGTACATTTATTATTGGATTTGATAAGCACTGTTAATGAAGGGCTGCCTTGAATTGACGTTGTATCAAAAATAAGTGTGCTTCATGCCACATACGATAGAATCCAATTTTGCTTAAAAGTAATGTCATATTTAAATATATAATGTAGAAAAATATCAATAAAAACGTTGAAAGATGTTCATAATGACACCATGAAGTGTTTTACATTCGTGTTGCCGAAGTTTAACTTAGCTGAAGGAAAATTACCAACGCCTGTAATAGATGTATGTCGTTTATAGCAGTTTCATTCCTCAAAATCTTTACCCAGAAGTAATTTCCTTGCCACAGATTGAAGACAATTTTATTATCTGATACTAAAGAAAGCTGAAGAGCAATAATACAGAAAAACATTCAGTTATAAACTAAAAAGGAGTTCACTTTGAAAGACTGAGACGACTAAAACTAAGTTTTCTAAAGTTTGAGATATATAATCAGCATGTAGTTAATATAGGTAGAAATATACATAATGTGTAAAATCATAAGAGACCATAAGTGTCAGACTATATAATCTCAAAAGTAGCCTAGACTTGTTTGATAAGGAAATTTCATTACGCTCTTTGAAGAATTTAAAATTACTTTCTAACAATTGACTTGTAAAACAACCAAAGGTTCATTAAGTACGGTAAGAGAAATAAATATCTTCCTGCATTAGAAGTAATGTTATTACAATAAACATACTAATAAACATTTTTATTTAAATTATTGAGTTTTAAAAAATATTGATAGCATTGTTGTAACTTTCTCTAATACAATTCATAAATTCGGCGACAAAGTAAGATAATAAGAACATCTTATATCAGACATTGAGCCTATTTTAGGAACAAAGAGTATTATAATGTAACATTGCTATAAACTTCTTTCCTTTGTATAATTTCCATGTTCTATATGAATTAGAATATCCTTTTTTTTTCATAGTGGCAGGAAAGCCATAACCCAAAATTTGGTTTGCAGTTTTATATCGAATATAATGTATAATGTCTGTGCATCGGGAGAAAAAAAAATCAATAATATGCCTTTGATTCAATAATATTTTCATTTCGTTCTTCAAAGAGTTCTTTCACATCTTCTTTTATTCACTCTCAGACTGAAATTGGTGACATTTTAATGCTTTCCCTTTTTTTCTTCTATTTGACATCATTGTACAGAATATATAGAATATGTAACTCAGTGAGATTAATTTCGAAGTTTGTGAATATGCTAACTCAACTCTGGTTTCAATGAATCATTGAATGGCATTGATAAAATACAAGAACATCACGAAGATATATCTGTACTCATCTATATCTATGTATCTATCACACTCAACAATTATAGACCCATACGCATAAGTATGCAGAGATTTTCATGAATCCCATCTGTGCAATATATGTGTGTGTGTGTGTGTGTGTGTGTGTGTGTGTGTGTGTGTGTGTGTGTGTGTGTGTGTAAACGTGTATGTATGTGTGCCTGTCAGGTTGTGTATGTATATTTATGTGTTACTGGGCACATGGTTTTTAATAGTAAATTATAGATATCCATACATGTCTAGAATTCTGCACTTCTATAAGCCTAGCAATAAATTTTCGACATAAAGGGAATTTATATATAAAGGAATGTTATATATATATATATATATATATTTTGTGTGTGTGTGTGTGTGTATATATATATATATATATATATATATATATATATATATATATATATATATATATTTATTTATATATATATATATATATATATATATATATATATATATATATATATATATATATATATATATATATATATATATATGGGATTCCTCTATGCATATATATGCGATTCCTCTGTACATATATGTTAAATAAAAAGATAAGTAACAATAGAAAATTAGATGCTATAACCAGTAGGAATATTAGTTTTTATGATAAAAGTAGTGAGGCGACTGGGCGGATTATGCAACCCACGAATGATAAGAAAATACTGGTAATATGGCCGTACCTATTTATCAAGTCACTACTTTGGGAGGCGTTGGAAAAGCAGGTAGATTGCGCCTTTACATACTTAAGACGTCTGAAAATAATAATTTGATCTGGTATAATGTTCCCTTCAACTGTGCCATATCCACAAACATATATAAGAAATTTATGGCAATTTTAGTAAAAAAACATCCCTGTTCTCCATAGATGTAACGGAATTGTTTCACCTATGACAGTTAGAATCTTTTATTCCACCCTCCCCAATATGGGTACCATCATAGCAAGGTTAAATAGAGAGAATATAAAATCGGCAAGAGGGGTTAATAATAAATATTACTGTCACCATTAGCTTAAATTCCTACAATGAGAATACTATTAATGGTTATGTAGGAATTAGAAATAACAGTACAACATCTAATATGTACAATATAAACTGTATCTCCGCGGTTTATACTAGCACAGAGATTACTGACGCAATGCCTGTTGATGCTAAGATGTATATGAATGATGCTACTGATGACAAAAGTATAGATTATAACAGAAATATAAATAAAGCACGCGATAGTAGTAGTAGGAATAATAATAATAATAATAATAATAATAATAACAATAATAACAATAATAACAATAATAATAACAATAATAACAATAATAATAATAATAACAATAATAATAATAATAATAATAATAATAATAATAACAACAATAATAATAATAATAATAATAATAATAATAATAATAATGATGATGTTGATGAGGATGAAGATGACGATGACGGCGACGATGATGATGATGATGATGATGATGATGATGATGATGATGATGGTGATGATGATGATGAATATCAATAATATTAATAGTAGTAATGCCCCCTGGTTGCAATTGTAGAGTTAAATCTCACTGTCCGTTATTAGGCCGATGTCTAAATCAAAACGTAATTTATAAATGTACAATCATAACTGAGGCTGGTAACTTTATATATATAGGATGTTCGATAAATATGAAAAAACGTATCAATAACCATATTTCACCTTTTAGACTCAAATATAAAGCCAATTGTACGTCCATTTGTAGCAAGATTTGGGAACTGAAGGAAATCGGGATCGAATTTATACTTAAATGGGATATAATACGGAAAGTGCAGCCTTATAGAGGTAGTCGATACGGGTGTGAGCTGTGCTGTATGGAAACTTATGAGATTTTTTTAAGTATAGGGACAAGAACAACCTGATTAATAATAGATATTTCTTATCATTTTCTGTAAATACTTATTATTTTGTTTTCTTATTTTGATATCCTTACCTATTAACCTCTTATCACTTATAGTTGTTACTGTTCTAAAATAGAGATTTTCCAGCAATTATGTCTATGCGAGATGGTTATACTATATCCATATAAACGTATAAATATATGTATATGTGTATATATGCATATATGTGCATAACCTATTAACCTCTTTTGCCTTATGAATTGTTATATTTCTTGTTAGTAAATACATACTTTCTAGTTACTTAAGTCTATGTGCATAAGCTATCAACCTCGTATCCCTTATAAATTGTTATATTTCTTGTTGGTAAATAGATACTTTTTAGTTACTTAAGTCTATACTATATCCATATAAACGTATAAATATTTGTGTACGTGTGCGTGTGTGCACATAGATAAATATGTGGGTGTATCTGTACACATCTATATTTTTTTCTGATTATTGGCTTATAATTAATATATAGATAACATGTTTATCTTCTCCGTATTCCATAAGTAAACGCCATGAGCAGTCTTTATAGAAACCACCTTATAAGCAAATAATTAAGTACATGAATGAATATTAAACTGATTCTATGTAATCTTTCCTTTTTAACGTTGAAAATTGATATATACACACATTTTAGCTATTTTGGTTAAGATAATCTGACATCTTAACATTATATACCATAATATTGTTTATAAACAATCACCCATAGTATCCCATGATAAACTTTCCTCTGTATTGACATCATAGGTTTTATTACCGTCTTCTTACCCTAATCCAGGCTTGTACCCATATATATATATATATATATATATATATATATATATATATATATATATATATGTGTGTGTGTGTGTGTGTGTGTGTGTGTGTATGTGTGTGTCTGTGTCTGTGTGTGTCTGTGCACGCGTGCGTGTGAGTGTGTGCATGTACGTAGATATATATAATATATACATATATGCATATGTATATGTATGCATGTACACATATTTGGTCGGTTGGCTCTCTGTCGGTAATGACGACGAGGGTTCTAGTTGATCGGATAAACGGAACAGTCTTGTTCGTGAAAGTAACGTGCAAATGGCTGAGCACCCCACAAACACGTGTACCCTTATTGTAGTTCTCAGGAGGGATTCAGCGGGGCACATAATCTGACAAGTCTCGCCCTTTGAGATACAGGTACAGCAGAAACTAGAAGATAGAATGAAAGTTGTGGAGAAAGAGTACAGAAGGGTTCGCCATCACCCCCTGCCGGAGCCTCGTGCAGCTTTAGGTGTTTTCGCTCAATAAACACTCACAACGCCCAGTATGGGAATTGAAACCGTGATCCTACGACCGCGAGTCCGCTGCCGTAACCACTGGGCCATTCCGCCTCCACAGCATATATTTATATATATATATATATATATGTATATATATATATATATATATATGTATATATATATATATAATGTGTGTGTGTGTGTGTGTGTTTGTGTGTGTGTGTGTGTGCGTGTGTGTTTGTGTACGGTATGTAGGGGCCCAGTTGCCTCAGTTTTCATTGCTATTGTCGTTATTGTTGTTGCTTCTATCGTAATTGTGATTGCTATTGGTTTTTAAATATGCTGTTTAGCCTCAAATGTAACGCGACAGACATAAGTAGTCTCATCTATGAAAAGATGTAATACCCAAGTAGCCGCATAATTTGTCCTTTGTTTGGTAAATGTACTCCAAATATCATTAAGAAGGCTTAATATAGACTGGACGCCTGTTATGAAAATAAGAGTGAATAAATGATATAACACATTACACACACATACACACACACACACACACGCACACACACACACACGCACACACACACTCATACACACATATTTGTATGTATATTAATGTAATCGTCACTAAAGTTACGGTGGCTTCTATTCAGCACTAGCAAATAAGAGCGAAAACGACTTTTAGACACGTGAGTCCACTTTTCTAACGACTGACAAGGTTGCCAAGTAAATCTGATGCGAACTGACGCCCTCCACCACTTCAGTGACGACTATATTTGTTGCATTTTGGTTGTAAATTGCGAAAAGCCACCTTAATAATTTATAAATATATATACAAATGATGTAGAGATATTTTAAATTGATATAGATAGATATTTGTAATTGGCATTTGGTTATTAATATGCATATATATATATAAGACGACCGGTCGGTAGATGGTTATAGCACAGGGTAAACTGCCTAGTGTCATTTCGTCCGTTTTTACGTTCTGAGTTCTAATTCTCCCTATGTCCACTGTACTTTTAATCTTCCTCAGGATCGATAAAATGACTACGAGTTCAGTACTAAGGACCATGTACCAAATTTTGAAACTACTATGTATGCATATATATATATATATATAAAAATATATGTGTATATATATATATATATAAATATATATATATATATATATATATATATATATATATATGATATATACACACATACATGCATATATATATATATATATATATATATATATATATATACGACGTTGACCACTAACGTGGACATTCAATGCGCTAGAAATAGATCACATCTTGTGTTTAAAAAGACCTAAATTGTTCTCAACATGAAATATATATATGTATAGAGATAGATAGATAGATAGATAGATAGATAGATAGATAGATAGATAGATAGATAGATGGGCACATGCGCGCTAATCTCTTCTGCCAACAAGAGAATGTTACGGTACTCGTTGCATATCATCTGATTGACATAAGTTTCTCTTGCCCCAAGGTCCATTCACTTTGGTGAGTGGAAAACAAATAGCGTCATCTAGATGTTTCCATTGCATATATTTGTGTGCATGTGTTTATGCGTGTGTATGTGTTTGAGAGAGAGAGAGAAATAGGGAGAGAGAGAGAAATAGGGAGGGAGAGAGAAATAGGGAGAGAGAGAGTGCGTGTGTCTATGTGTGCTTTGTGTTTGTCACCGTAGGCTTTAGAACTAGTACTTGTTTGATGTATCCTATGAACATAGCTGTGCTGTTCGGCTAAAGATATATTTAGGATAAGTATAGAATTTTTGAAAGGACAGGTACTGGGTCAATTTGTTCGACTAAAAACCTTAAAAGCAATGCACGAGCAAATCTGTAGTCCAATGACTGAAACAAATAAATGATGATATATATACATACGTAAACAACTCATGTGGATACATTGATGAATAGATAGGTAGATTGATAGATAGAAATATAAGGAAATATTTGCATACATGCAGACATACACACATTCATACATTTATACATACATGCATACATACATACATACGTACGTACGTACGTACATACGTACATACTGGTGAATGCTTCGCTAAACAAATGCAGCTTACATAAGGACAATTTATGCAATAACATTTGCGACATAAGTTGTTAATACAGTGGATTTGTGAGACGAATATCTAAAGATTTTACTCTAGAAATGAGAAAACTTCACCTGCATTGAATCAAGATATGCTACAGAAATATAGATATAATATATTTAAGACACAATGTCGTAGAAAAGCTAGCCATCGAAGTTCTACTTCTTTGTAGAAATCTTTCTGGTACTCATGTGAGCAACCGCGTATCTTATAAAATAAAAACGCAGAAATACTGCGGATCCGAAGCATATAGATATACCGGTAAGTTTCTTAATAAGTTTGGCTCGATTTTTATTAAACAAATTACGATAGTGTACTAATCTACAATTTAAAGTCTTAGCAATAACAAATTATAATAAACACTTGGCAACATATCTAAGAAAATTCAGGAATTACACCAAGAAAGCTATTGAATAAAACAACAGATGGCTGTTAGAAGATTAACATTATCATAGTATTCGCCATCATCATCATCATCATCATCATCGTCGTCGTCGTCGTCATTACCACCACCACCAACACAATCATCACCACCACCAACACGATCATCACCACCATCACAAACACCATCATCACTATCACGAACACCACCACAATCATCTATATTTCTTTGTTTTTCCTTATATCTTCACTGATTTATGATCTAGTTTATGATGCATTAATATATCTACATCATCCTTGGATCTGTCCCTCCTCTTTAGCCTTTCATTTTTCTATCTGTTATATGTGGTACTAATTAAATGCCTAAAACATATAATCTTTCTCTCTTCCTCTTTCTCTCTTCCTCTTTCTCTCTCTCTTTCCCCCTCTCTCTCTCTCTCTCTCTCTCACTCTCTCTCTTCTCCCTCTCTCAGGCTATCTAATAATATGGTCTCATTGTTTACTATTTTTATTTCTGTTTTTTGTTCTGTCCAATATATTTTTAATCACTACCTCTTTGATGCTCACATGACAAGGGCTTGCAATATATTTCATGCTAATGTCCAGGTTTTTGATAAAACTTTCTAGTGATGACAGCAAATACCATTTTCCTAACCTTGTCTATGATTATATGGAGCTTAGTACAACAGCAGGAACGCATAACAAGTTCCGTAATGTCATTGGCAAATCAAATAAAATGAGACATATGGAGGCATTCCAGAAAATAGATTTGCATATCATGCCATTTCTGGCAAAGCTCTTTTTCATCCAAAACAATTTTCTGTATATCTTCGAAAATGCATGTATTTCTTGTATGTGTTATGCATTTTCAAACACATAATAATAATAATAATAATAATAATAATAATAATAATAATAATAATAATAATAATAATAATAATAATAATAATAATAATAACGATAATAATAATAATAGACACCAGGGCTTACAAGTACCAGGAATTACAAGCATATATAACATACAGAAAATAACACTACTAGGCACCGCAAACTTCCTACGTAAAACACTTTCAATACTGAAATTAAGAACATCACAACAAACCGCAGCACATATCCAAAGTACACAAAGCTGCGCTCGGTAGTGCAGTGAAAGCACGTGATAAAAATAAAACTATTGAATAATAATAATGATGATCATGATGATGATAATAATGGTTTCAAACTTTGCCACAAAGGCAACAATTTTCAGGGAGTGGATGAATCGACTGCATCGTACCCAGTGTTCAACTCGCACTTATTTATTCGACCCCCTAAAGGAACAAAAGCAAAGTCCGCCTCGGCGGAATTTGAACTCAGAACATAGCGAAGGGCGAAATACCGCTAAGAATTATCGAAATACCGCTAATGAATCTGCCAGCGCACTGTCTTTAATAATAATAATAATAATAATAATAATAATAATAATAATAATAATAATAATAATAATAATAATAATAATAATAATAATAATAATAATAATCGTTTCTACTATAGTCACAAGGCCTGACATTTGGATGAGGAGGATAGTCGATTACATCGAACTCAGTGCATAACTGGTACTTAAAAATATGGGCCCCGAAACGATGAAAGGCAAAGAAGCAGCGTTATGCATTTTCTCCGGTGTACCTATGTTTTTGCTAACACACCGCTATTAGAAAAACCACAATGAAAATAGTAAAGATAATCCTCTCTGATGTAGGCACATTTTGGTGAGAGGCTATGTCGATATCATCGACCCAGTTCTCAATCGGTATTTATGTATCAAAACCGTTAAGCACGTCGTATATATATATATATATATATATATATATATATATATATATATATATATATATATATATATATATATATATATATATATATATATATATATATATATATATATATATATATACATATATATATATATATATATATATATATATATATATATATGTGTGTGTGTGTGTGTGTGTGTGTGTGTGTGTGTGTGTGAGTGTGTGTGTGTATATATATATATGTGTATATATATATGGGTGTGTGTATGTCCTTCCTCCACCATCGCTTAACAACCGATGTTGATGTGTTTACGTCTCAGTAACTTAGCGGTTTGGCAAGAGGGACAGATAGAATAAGTACTAGGCTTACAAAGAATAAGTCCTGGGGTCGATTTGTTCGAATGAAAGGCAGCGCTCCAGCATGCCCGCTATCAAATGACTGAAACAAATAAAAGAAAAGGAAAAGAACAAATATATATTTAAAGATAACAATTAGTATTAAAAGTTATTCAAACTGTTGAAAATGAAACTCTCAATAAATTTCAAAATGACTTATATGCTCAAGAATAGTCTTTTTATACACAATATAAGGATATATTAGATTTTATATGTAAATAGTTATTAATTAAAACACGCAGTATTTGTAAGGTGAATGTAAGTAAAAGACATGAACGGAGAAATATGTATCCAAAAGCTGTGTCGGGTGAGATTAACCATGGGCTTTCCCCGTTTGACCCTTTAATTAAATCGGTTTGCCCCCAATACACCCATAACTATTTCGTACCGATTTGTCTATTAAGGATCGCTCCATTAAAGCTGGAGACGAAAAACATTATTTCTATTTCAAATTGTTTATTCATACTATAGCTACTACTTTTGCTTTTATCACTTTTCTTGTTATTTTCTATTTCAAATGAATTATTTCTCTCTCTTTTTTTTTTTTGTGGTGAACTGAAGATATTGTGTAGAGGATTTAAATGTTTTTACCTCTTTTTTTTCCCGTTTGCTCTCTATAAATCATTTTGTTTTCGTCCAAATGTTTTGGTGAACGTTTTTACAAGCTATCGTAAATTTGGTTGTTTACTAACGTTATAAAAGAGCATTTCCATTTGCAAATTATATTATTATTCCTAACTTAAACTGGGATAATATAATACATTTAACTATATCCTTATCTCTCTGCTTCAAATTTTTGCAACGTAAAATGATTTCCCACATATTTTCACATTGTAATAATTGAAGACCTCTGAGAATTTGACAAAACGCGTTTACCTCCTCGAAATACAACTCTTTCTAATTTAAGCACAAGGGCAACTATTTTGATAGAACGAATTTAGTTGATACAGTTGGCCCTAGCACTGCAATATCATTTTATCGACCGACAGAAAAAGAAGGTTGACCTTAGTTTGTGTATTTGCGTTTACGTTTGTCCCCTCCCTCCATCACATGACAACCGATGTTGGTATATTTACGTTGCCGTAATTTAGCGGTTCGGCAGAAGGATTCGATAGAATAAACACCAAAATTAAGAAGGAATAAGTCCAGGAGTCGATTTCTTCAAATAAAAGGCCGTGTTCCAGCATGGCCACACTCAAATGATTGAAATAAGTAAAAGAAAAATAGATGGAAAGGGCCAATTTTTATCCCAAGCCGTCACGGACAAGCGCAAAGACCGTGCTACGACACTTTTCCACAAACACAAGCATCCCCTTCCAAACGAACATGCTTTGGCTTTTCTCAGACGAAAAAAATTTCGCCAGAATCAGTTGGTGAACACAAAGAACAACGATTGGCTTGCTGTGTACTCAAAACCTGTACCGAGAGTGATAAAAATCAAACATCCAATCAACATTATGTTGTTTGGAGTGATCACTAATGATGGTGACATTATGCCTTCATTCACCTTCCCACACGGCCTCAGACTCAACACGGTGGCCTACATCAAGTACCTTGTGGAGTTAGCGTTGTCCTGAGTCAAGACGGTGGCTGCTGGAAGACTGTATGTCTAGTAACAGGACTCTATAATATGTCACACAAGCAGAACATAGTTATTGGCTGTCAGAGAATTTCTGCGACAATATCACCCCTAACATCTGGCCACCTAACTCTGCAACCCCATTGATTATTATGTGTGGGGCAAGGATTACGGCAGCATTCATCAACTTACACAAGGAGACCTTCCAGCGGAGTTTTAAAAGATTCCGAAGTCATCTGGAGGCTGTGGTTGAAGCCAATGGTGATTTTATTGAATATATCTACACTTTAGTATTTCGAGATATGTTTAATGAAATTTTGCTAAATATATCTGTTAAAATGAGGTGTCAGTGTCATTTTCATTTTTGCGTAATTTAGACGATAATATATCTACCGCACCCTATACATTTGTATGTATATAAATCAACTTAGGTATGCATGTAAGTAGGGTTATCCTACACACTTTAGGCGAAATATGCATTCGTATCTTCAAAGCTCACTCTAAAGGTAATTATACACAAAAAACATATAACTAGAATATAACTTACAAATATACATACACACATGCATTCATACATACATACATACATAAATACATTCATATGTATATACACATATGCAGAGTGAAATTCAAATTTACACACATATATTCACATGATACGCATATCTGTGTCTGTTTATATTTACAATAATCTAGGAGGAAAAAATACTTGTATATGATTTATCGTCTTATATTCCGTATGTTTCTGGTTCGACCAACAAAAAGTGATAAAATAAACACAACACTGCAGTTGGTATTCGTTTTCACATGAACGACTACAGCCTTTAAGATGTTGTTCAAGCAGAACTGAAGCCCAATGAGCGAATACGTTAAAAAAATAAAACTATAGATATCTTGTAGGGGTCGTACGTGATATTGCGTTATTTATGAATACATCTGTGTGGGTGTCGACGTTTAACTGTTGTGTGTGTGTGTGTTTTTCTTTTAACTTGACTAAAATTTTTACGAGCTCTAGAATTTGCATCAGCTCCTACCTCACATGTCTGTGTGTCTCCGAATTAAATATCAGGTTTACCTTTTTTAAAATTTAAATTTGATATTGATGATTACCGTAGTACGCTAACAAACGAGTCGGTGGTTTATCCATCAGCACCGTCTATATTTAGTAAATTTATACAAAGATAGAACAGACACTCATAATTTTGTTGGGTCGTAGGCTATCTAAACTATGACTTGCTTTCCTTTGTTTCTCTTCGTCATGAGTTGGTTTACACCAACCGATGTTATATGACCGTAACAACATTAAAGATATTAATACGCACGTGTGTATGTGACAGTGTGTTTTCACAGTTTTATTCTATAACTTGACGAAAAAAACGAAAATCGACTTTAGAGATAAATTCCCGTTTTGTCTCTCTCACTCACATCCAAACACACATATTTACATATTCAAATATGTATATATATGTATAATGCATGTATGCATGTGTATAGGCATGTGTGTATATGTGCCTCTTTTGCATTTGTGTGTGTCTTTACCTCTATTATTTTATGCCATTATGTAAAATATCAACCCCGACCCCTATTATATACATGCGTGTATATATGTATGATTGAATGTGTATGCGTGCATGTGTGTAAACATGGGAGGGTAAGTGTGTATAATTCTGGTCAGGCAAAATTTACTTTATAGAAATGAATTTATATTTCATAAATTTTGTGACATTGGAGAATTAGAGTCACGTTCCCACGCATTTTGTTTGGACCTTTTTACATTGTGTCAAGTGAAAAATAAAATTCTGGACGAACAGCAAGCACGTTACTCATTCAGAAAGATATTTTTTCTTCTACAAGTTCACGGTTTTTTCAATAACATCTTTGTCAAATTTTGATTATTTACTCCAGCCCAAGCAAAACAAAATCACATGAAATAATTAATACATTACCGTTAATCTAGTAGATTATTTAATTAGCTTTCTTGCCTGAAGATTAATCCCAACCATTCTCAAATATATTTGCAGTTTTTACTCATTTTAAAGTAAAATTTATAAAAATAAAAAAAACAAACACCTTAATACATGGAATGTATTAAAGTATGTTCAAGAAATGGAGCCTTTAATGCGGTGAGCTGGTGGAATTGTTAGTATGCCGGGTAAAATGCATTTCGACCGTCGTTACTCTTTTGGCCTAAATTCCGTCAAATTCAACTATGTATTTCCTTCTCTCGGATTCGATAAAATGAGCACAGATGCCGATGTACTTGACTACCCACTTCCTCTGAAATTACTAGCCTTTGCCAAAATTTGAAACCAATAAACGTTGCCTTTACAATCTAAATGTATTATAGAATGTCAGCAGTACTAAATTATATTGTGTTCGGTAGCAGTGGTAGTAGTGATATATTACTTATTTAGTTAGCAGGGGTGTTATTCTTTGAGATTTTGTGATAACAAGTGTCTTCAATTCTCAAGAAGCTTTCTTGGTATTCTTGCAGCATATAAGATGACACCTTGCTGTATATTCAGTATTCTTCAGCCAGCGTGTTATCAGTTTCTGCCAATTACGATAGAAGTAATAAACAAATTTATCATCTGCAATCAATTAACTTTTTAAATTTCGTTGCTATCCATTCTAATATTATAAGTAAGTTCTGAAGGCTTCTAGTTGGAGGTTTTGAGTGGGATCCCGTGAAAAATATGATGCAGATCAGTGCTTGCGTATGTCGTCACTGTGATATTGTCGGGCACAAGTGAATCGAGTTGATTGGCATTACTCCACAGGAATAGGAGACGTTGACAGGTGTGAACATTAACCAGAAATCATTGGGCCTGTAGCTTGGCATATTGGTTGGCTGTTCATTATTATTATTATTATTATCATTTTTACTTTAGGCACAAGGCCCGAAATTTGTGTGGGGGCGAAGTGGGGCAGTCGATTAAATCGAACCCAGTACGCAACGGGTACTTAATTTATCGATCCCGAAAGGATGAAAGCCAAAGTCGAACTCGCCGGAATTTGAACTGAGAACATAAAGACAGACGAAATACCGCTAAGCATTTCGCCCGGCGTACTAACGTATCTTATTTCTTTATTATTATTATTATTATTATTCAGTAGTTTTATTTTTATAACGTGCTTTCACTTCACTACCGAGCGCAGCTCTGTGCGCCTTGGGTATGTGCTGTGGTTTGCTGTGGTGCTCTTATGTTTACTGTATTGAAAGTGTTTTGCGTAGAATGTGTGCAGTACCCAGTAGTGCAATTTTCTGTATGTTATATATATTTGTAAGTCCTGGTGTTTTTGTTATGTATTTGTCTGAATATTTTTTTATTATACCTAAGGCACCTACTATGATAGGAATTGTTTCTGTTTTTAGATTCCACATTCGAGTTATCTCTATTTCCAGGTCTTTGTATTTTGAAAGTTTTTCCATTTCTTTTAGAGAAACGTTGTCATCTGCTGGTATTGAAACATCAATTAGAAGGCATTTTTTTCCTTCATGATCTTTGACAACTATATCTGGTCTATTTGCCTTAATTCATTATTATTATTATTATTATTATTATTATTATTATTATTATTATTATTATTATTATTATTATTATTATCATTATTATTATTATTATTATTATTATCATTATTATTATGATTATTATGAGTGTGATTGTGTTTTTAAGTGATAAACAGGTTATAGGTCGGAAATGTTGATAACAATTTGCTTTTCAAAGAATCCTTGGGAGATAAACAACTTTCGTCCACTTGTCATCCAGGTAGAGACGAGTTTCATCCATCAAGGTGTGCAACCATCCTTTCATGCAACTATGTAAAATTCTTTAGCTTGTACTCCATCTGGGCATTGTCCTTTTCAATTTGCTATTTTTTAAACTTCAGTCTCATTGAATACAGATCAATTCTAACGTCCATTTGTCCTAGCACAGTTGGAAGTTCCATCCACTTGTGTCAGCCACTCTGCCCATTCTGTATGACATGCTGTCCTGTTCCGAAGTTTTCCAAATATTTTACCTTCTTTCTTCAACATGATGAATCACTTAAATTGCTATCCCTCTATTTCCTCAAAACGAAGCTTACTATTTCATTTGAAGCAATCTGTTATGCTCAAAACCTTCGCATTTAGCATCATATCGTTTCAATTTGGCCTTTAACGCCATTACTCTTTCATCTTACCTGTACTACCCATTAAAACTTTCAGATTACTACTTAATTCATGCGTTGTCCTCTCATTATCCTATTTAACGCCTTAGTTCTCTCCGTGTCTTTTCGAATTTCATTCGTATTCTCTTTCTTCAGTGTGGTTCCTTTTTTCTTTCCCTTTCTTTTCTTCAGCAATCTTTCACTTGTATCCCTATTATGTAATTTACAACATTAACAGCACCTATGGTTATTTGGTTTGTTTCACTAACGTTCTCTGTTTTAGCACAGCTCAAAACGCGATTTATGTTGCCTATGGCTCTCCTTACTTTTCCTTTGTCCATATACTTTTCCTTTGTCTTACATGTTCTGGTACTTTATTGTTCACCCCTCGCATTTTATAGCGCAACATATCTAGAATCTCTTTCTCTTCATCATTCAATCTTGTTGAGCTTTCACTGTCACCTGTCCATCCCAGTTTTGTTTAGCATGTCAGTTAAATACGTAAGTCCAGAGAGAAAACGAGTGGAGAAATAGCGAAGCTGTTTGGAATATTCTTCTAATGGGGATGGCCTTTAGTTTTCCAATACACTCTTTTGTTTGTTGCTGAAAACCTGTTTGCCAATTATTCTTGACAGCATCCATTCTTTCTTTCAATAACTAGGTTGTTTTCTTCTAAATATTACCTCATTCTCTGCAAAATTCTTGCATTTTGGCTTTGTAGGTTGTAGGAAAATATGTTATAGCTTTGTAGATTCTATCGATATGCAAATTACGATGGTTACTGTTGTTGTTGTTGCTCCTGCTAGTGCTACTGCTGCTGTTGTTAGTGTTGATTCTAAGGCGGACGATGCTTAGCAGGTGATGCTTAGCGGTATTCCTTCCGTCTTTACATTGCCTTTCATTATTTCGGAGTCCCCACAAAATTCAAAATTCCAAGTTTTTGGCATACATTAGAATGGATTATTATTATTATTATTATTATTATTATTATTATTATTATTATTATTATTCAGTAGTTTTATTTTTATAACGTGCTTTCACTTCACTACCGAGCGCAGCTCTGTGCGCCTTGGGTATGTGCTGTGGTTTGCTGTGGTGCTCTTATGTTTACTGTATTGAAAGTGTTTTGCGTAGAATGTGTGCAGTACCCAGTAGTGCAATTTTCTGTATGTGCAATTTTCTGTATGTTATATATATTTGTAAGTCCTGGTGTTTTTGTTATGTATTTGTCTGAATATATTATTATTATTATTATGAAGGTGACGAGCTGGCAGAATCGTTAGCACGCCGGGCGAAATGATTAGCCGTATGTGGTTTACCGTTACGTCCTAACTACAAAATCCGCCAAGGAATGTTTCGATGTCGATAACTTAAATACCACCGAAACACTGGTGTCGATGTAATCGACTAGTACCCTCCGTCAAAAGTTCAGGCCTTGTGTCTTTAGTAGAAAGGATTATATTATTATTATTATTATTATTATTATTATTATTATTATTATTATTATTGAGTGAGAGAGCAGTGCATACCATCAAAGTAACATTGGGGTACAAGTATACCCTAACCCTAACCCTAACCCCACTACTTCTGCTCATGATCAGAGATGCACATATAGTCAGCCACCAAGGGACATACTCAACTGGTTAAGGTCAAACAACTGACTAGAAAATCTGTGGTATTAAGCAGAATATTTGTTGTAGCCCGTCTTTTATATCAAGAAAAAACAACGTACATGATAACACTTCCAATCAATTAAGATCTGAAGCCATGAGAGCCCCTGCCTGGTACTACATTCGGGCATCATGAGAGTCACTGCCTGGTACTGCATCCGGCATTATTATTATTATTATTATTATTATTATTATTATTATTATTATTATTATTATTATTATTATTATTATTATCATTATTATTATTATTATTATTATTATTATTATTATTATTATTGTTGTTGGTGTTGTTGTTGTTGTTGTTGTTGTTGTGGTTGTTATTGTTCTGCTTTCATCTAAAATTTCGGAGAGAAAATTTCGGGTTTTACGTGTCTAATAACTTTAAGTTATACACGCAAAATATTGGTAAAAACAAAACGAACGTATAAAACACAAGCTGAAGTAGTTGATTTTCCTGAATATATTTAAGAATATTAGATTACAAACCACATAATCACACTGGGAAATTCCCAAGAGGATACAAATTTCTACAACTAACTTATTTTCTGAGCGTCATTTTCTACCTTTCCGTCTTTCAAATATTTATTCATGTCTCTCCTTCCACTTGAGGACATTTTACTTAATCATATCATTTTTTTTACTTCACGATTCTCCCTCCTCTCTCTCTCTCTTTCTCTGTCTCTCTCTTTTCTCGATGCATATATGTGTACACACCTACATGCACTCACACGCACATACACACACACGGTTACACACTCACACGCATACACTCAGATACACACACACACACACACATATATATATATATATATATATATATATATATATATATATATATATATATATATATGCGTGTGTGTGTGTGTATATATAAATATATCTATATATATCTATAAGTATATATTTATATAAATACATTTGTGTATACGAATATATCCATATATATATATATATATACGTATATATATATATATATATATATATATATATATATATATATATATATATATATGTGTGTGTGTGTGTGTGTGTGTGTGTGTGTGTGTGTGTGTGTGTGTGTGTGTGTGTATAATATACAGATATAGGGCAGGGAATCGTCAATTAGTAATAAAATTAATAATTAACAATTTAGCCAAGTCATTCAGTATGAAAAAAACCTTTATCGGTAAAACCATTTATAATCATAAAATACAGGAATTAGCATGAGCTGCTTCTCCAACATACTGAGAATTTAGAAATAGCAGTCAAAGAACTACTGATTCTAAACTACCATTTTTTTCTCTAACGGATGGCGATATTTTATGGCACACATAGAACAAAAACAAAAGGGAAAAGCAAAAACAAACCTGCCTTTAGTTAATTGGATACGACGTTTCACGGTTAAGAGTATGAAGTTACTCTATTCTATGAAGTTACTCTATTCCGCTCTTCAACCCAATATTCTGATAAATTGTCTCTAAAAAAACTCACAGTAAAATTCGTAAATGCCTTCCCCACGTTGGTTTTTGGTATCGCATGGCCAACATTACCGTGCGTTTTTTAGATACATTTTCAAATTTATCAGAATATTGGGCTGAAGAGCGGAATAGAGTAACTTCATACTCTTAACCGTGAAACGTCGTATCCAATTAACTAAAGGCAGGTTTGTTTTTGCTTTTCCCTTTTGTTTTTGTTCTGTGTGTGCCATAAAAAAATATCGCCATCCGTTAGAGAAAAAATTTGTAGTTTAGAATCAGTAGTTCTTTGACTGCTATTTCTAAATTCTCAGTATGTTGGAGAAGCAACTCATGCTAATCCCTGTATTTTATGATTATATATATATATATATATATATATATATATATATATATATATATATATATATATATATATATATACATACGTATATATATATATATATATATATATATATATATATATATATATATATATATATATATATATATATATATATATATATATATATATATATATACATGTATATTGGGTATCATTCTTTGGGTTAAGATCTTTTCATTGTTATTGGTAGTATCATTGGTATCATAATTATATCATTATGATAATCATCATCATCATCATCATCCTCCTCATCATAATCATCATTATCGTTATCATCATCATGACCATCGTCATCAACATAGTCATCATTGTTATTTATAATATAATTGTTACTATATTGTATATTGTACATATACAAGAGGGTATATGTATATATATATATAGAGAGAGAGAGAGAACGATAGATAGATAGATAGATAGATAGATAGATACATACATACATACATACATACATACATACATACATACATACATAGATATATAGATAGTTAAACCTTACTTAGAAATGGATGCGTGCCGTTCGATAATATAATATTATAAATAATATACAAATATACGCAAACATACATACATATATGTACATGCCTACATATATATATGTATATATACATGCATATATGGGTATGGACATAAACAAGACGTTGGCAAAATTAGAAACGAGAACATAAAAAACAAAAACATAGAAAACGAACATTTTTCTCACAACGAAAGAAACAAACAAACAGAGAAATGAGACAGGCAAGATAAAGAACACTCCATTCATCAGTTGTCCCTTTTTTTATCTACTCCGAGTTCCGAAGGTATGAACAAGATGCGACTTCGTTAAAACAGTCCTTCCCGCAAAGCAAATTAAATAAAATTTGGGATTTTTTGCGGAGAGTGAAAGTGGTAACAAAAACAGGACAATGAGAACAAGAAAAGTAAAAACAAGCAGTGTGGGCTGTTAAGCCAAATATCGTTTCTCTGTTTGTTTCTTTCGTTGTTCGATAAAGCGTTCGTTTCTATGTTTTTGTTTTTTATGTTCTCGTTTCTAACATTGTCCTTTATTTTTATGTCCTGTACCCATATATACATGTATATGTAGTTATGTACATATATGTATGTATATATGCATATATTTATATATTATTTACATTATCATTATATATACATAATACATATATATATATTTATATATATACATATATATATATATATATATATATATATATATATTCATGTATACATTTATTTATATATGTACACACACCACAATACACCACTCCGCCCCCACACTAGCGGTGACCACTTCACAGCCCCAACATCATCAACCACACACTCACACACACTTTCAAATACACAAGCACACACACCCTCGTTTTAGGATCAAAAGTACTTTATTACCTCCCCTTCATCCTCGTTCCCCTGTCTCACTACCTTTGTCCAACCAGTCATCATGGCTGACCGCTAACTCCACCAGATTTTTTCTTTTATTCTCTCTCCGCATGTTCCCTTAACTTGAAGAGCGAAGGCTCGAAACGTAAAAAACTTTCTCACCTTTCCAAGCGTCAAACTAAAACACCTGCTTGTTGTTTATACACCTGTCTTCGTCTTTTGCTCTTCTGTAAATTTCAACTATATAAATATATGTGTGTGTGTGTGTGTGTGTGTGTGTGTGTGTGTGTGTGTGTGTGTGTTTGTGTGTGTGTGTGTGTGTGTGTGTGCGCGTGTGTGTGTGCATGTATGGATCAATACAGTTTGATTGAAATTCGTTGGTACCCTTGAGTTTCAAGCGTGATGCTAGTCGTCAGCCATTTTTAATTTAATGACAGTAGTTGATTGTTATTACCGTAGGTTGGACTGCGGTTGGTCGAGGAAGGTCACATGGTGTCGTGATTTTATATTGGCAAGTGAATAACAGTTGGAAAATACCACATGGAGAGCATATATACACGCATATAATTACACATATATACATACATACACACAATTAATATATATATATATATATATGTATATATATATATATATATATATATATATATATATATATATATATATATATATATATATATATATATATATATATATATATATATATATATATATATATATATATATATATATATACATATATAATATAGGATAAAATCTTTATAAGAATTTATCAAGTAGTCAGCGTGAAAAAACCCCATAAGGAAAAAAACCCATCGTTTTTTTTCCATAAATATATATAATTTATATAAGGGCATTACTATATGGTAATGCCTCACGCTTAGAGGGACTAAATAAGTCAAAACTACTAAAAAATAAGCACATATTTACCGAAAGTGAGGGAATGAAACTTTCAAAAATTAACCTCCTAAAAACATTTAACTTAACGGCAAACCACTGGTTTCATAATTAATGCAGCAATGTAGTAAGCTGCATATTTTATTCATCAGTGCACGTATGGTCGAGACACATAAAAAATAAACAAAAATCAACATACCCCGACGTACCCAACAAAGTACGATGACTTCTGTTCATCCTTATATATCCGTGAAAGAGGCTGGCTTTATCCAGTTGCATCTCGGTAACACGTGCTTTTACAGAATAATATTCAGCACTGAATATATTCTAATTATTTATAATATAATATAGGATAAAATTTTTATAAGAATTTATCAAGTAGTCAGCGTGAAAAAAACCCATAAGGAAAAAAAAAACATCGTTTTTTTCCATAAATATATATAATTTATATAAGGCCATTACTATATAGTAATGCCTCACGCTTAGAGGGACTAAATAAGTCAAAACTACCTATATAGTAATGCCCTTATATAAATTATATATGCATATATATATATATATATATATATATGTATATGTCTATGCATACACACATGTATATATGTGGTGGGTGTGGTTGTGCGTGTGTATGTTTGTGTGTAAATGTGTGCACGCGTGGTGTGTGAGCGTCTATGTTTGTATGATGGTGATGGCGATAATCTCTCGTAAGCCGAAATGTTTTGATGAATATAATCTGCACAAATGATTTGTTTATAATGATCAAATGTATGTGATGCACATCACCTCACATCCACCTTCAACTCTATGTTGCCTGAACCGATGTACGAGCTACCATGCGTTAGTTGTCGAAGGAAGCAATGAGCTATCTATAATAAAGTGCTTTGCTCAAGAACTCAGTGTACCACCCGGTTCAGGAATTGAAAGCACGCTGTCGCGATTGTGAGTGCCACACTCTAACTGTTAGTCTATGAGCACACTAGGTATATGTATAAATAGAGAAATTAAATACAACGAGAATGCGTACATCAGATATACCCTTTATGAGCATCGCACATACCACTTCGATGATCAGAGGTTTAATAATCTGAAGCATTTCAATCACAGATGATTTTCCATAACGATCCTCAATTAACTACATTACAATTACTTTCTATTTATATTAACATACTATCCATTATAGCAGTGCTTATTCAACAAATATTATTATCAACATTTAATTAGAATATTACGGGGAAAATATCTTCAAGACTGAAATAATGATGTAATCGTTATTCTGTTATGTCTATTTTCCCCCATTCTACGTGTTATATATTTAGCAAAATTAATTTCGAATCAGATCATGATTTTTTTAATAATAATGTTTAGCTGAAAGCATATTGGCCTTTGTGTAATTACATGCGAATTATTATGTTTTAATACGTGTCTTGTTTTCAGATTAGTATAGCATCAAGATATCAAAAGTGCTGTTTTGTTGTGCTTGATAATATATATTAAATAGAAAATGAACACTGTTGTAACATAAACATGTAATTTCCTGTGTTGAGATTTTATGTTTTTAAATCATTGAAATTAAAGTATTGCTGTGAAGTGATTAATTTCCTCCTAAATACATGGTTTTCTATTTTCTAGTATATACATGTGTTATATTAACAAGAGGCTGTGTATTACATCAAGATCGAAATTAACTTCTGTTTCAATCTAATAGAAACAATTTTAATACCATATAAATAATTATGACAATCATGCTCTATTTCCACAGAAAATTTTGAGAGTATTCATGTAAATTATATATATATCAAATTTACATTAAAGTAGTAATATAAAATAACATGTTTTGCTATATAATATAATATAAACTATTAAATGATTATCACAATTATGGCGTATGTCTGCGGATAATCGTGAGCAATGCAGGATAGCTAAAAATATAAATACACCATAGATGGATGTTCAGTTCTCAAAATGGTATGCAGTTTTGAATAGCTAGAAACATTTTCATCTTTGCCTAAAAATAAGCCATTTCACAAATAAATTATTATTATCATCATCATCATTATTATTATTATTATTATTATTATTATTATTATTATTATTATTGGTAGTAGTAGTAGTAGTAGTAGTAGTAGTAGTAGTAGTAGTAGTAGTAGTAGTAGTAGTAGTAGTAGCAGCAGCAGCAGCAGTAGCAGTACTAGTAGTCAGAGTGAAAGGTGATGTGATTCCGTCTATTTGCCTTCTGAGTTCAAATTCCGCTGATGTCAAAATAGTATTTCCTCCTTCATGGAGGAAAAGCAATGTTGAAAAAACACCCGTCAAGACTGGGTAATGTCATGGACTAGCACCGATTTTTGTGAATACTAACCTAGACATATTTCAGAATGATAATTTTTAATTAGAGTTTCCATCTATGCTACTTCGGTCATTCTTGAATTCACTTCGTGTTTTAGGAGAGTCATTTCCATTTATATTTCGTAATGTAGGCATCGCATTCTATGTGTTTAATTACCAATTCTGTATTTTGATTATTTTTTCTTAGCTAAGAGTACGCAGATACGTAAAATATAGTTTCTCTTTTTCCCATCTCCACGTACTTTGTATTTACAGTAATCCGTTTCATAGTCTTTGGTCGTTTCAAGGGTAAGGTTATCTTTGCTCATGTCCTGCAATCCAGATTGCTTCTATCGCAGTCATTAGACCTCGGGCTCTCGACGACTGTTGCGAATTGTACTTATTTACCTTCAATCGCTTGGGTTTCTTTAGCATTTGCCTATGTATCGTCTTTCCTTACAAACAATTTATGATGGCGTTCTGTAGACTCTAGCGATGTACTTGCTCTTGTGTTAGTACTTTTACCAATTCACACAACAGTCGTTGTAATATATAGTTCCTTGTGGGTGTCCTTTATATAATGCAGGGTCAGGTCTAAACTATGAGCATTTTGCACTGCATATTAAATATCCACAAGAATGACTGCAGTAGCAACAGAGAGGTCCTCAATAAAGTCAAGACCAGCTGTATCTAGTGTATTCGCATGATCACACAGTAGTGTTGAGCAGGTTAAGTCTCCAGCATGGCGGACCATTAATTGCCACATATCGTGCTCTACAGATAGTTATGTTCTGACTGTCGAAACCGCTGTACGTCCTAGAAGCGATACAATAAGCTTCTGAAAGATACCCTGAACATTTGTAACATTGACTTCCACCACCCTGATTACCTCAATGCTTTGCACCTCATTATCTCACAGGCTACCAGCGTATTTTATACAAATCCTCATGTCGATAGAGAGTAAACGAGAGCCCGGTAGAAGAGATGTGTCAGAGTGAAACCAAGTATAACACAGACATATTCATGCAGTTGTTGTGGATGGATCTGCCGATCATGAATCGGCGACATCACTCAGCAGAATACATGAACACGGAGTGTCTTAGAGATATCCGACATTTAGTTAATCTTCTTACCGAAGTCATCCCCAAGACATACTTCAGAATAATGATTTTTGATTCGCATTTTCATCTATATTCCCATTTGTTACAAAGGCCTCCTAACACTTCTGATGCTTTTTCATTGTTGCATCGTTCCTGTTCTGGCTCTGCAACATGTTTATAATATTGGAATGACAGAGGTAAAGACATTCGATGCTTTTTTCTTTCGATTTACAAACTGTCGTTGTTTCGATTAACCTTAATGTTTGTATTAAAGATATTCTTTGATAACCTATTTTATTGGGTTTTTTTCTTGTTTTTTTTTTTGTTTTTCAATGTTCTCCAGTTTAAGGTCTATTACTTTTGGATCATTAACGATCTAATGCATGCCATTGAATATTTGCTGTCATCAACATTCAATTAGGTAAATCGAGGTGTATTTTGTTCACCCACATATTGTAGACAGGTTAAGACTTTGACGGTAAGGTCGAGTTCGATGAAAAAAAAAATGCAGGAAGATTCGATAACATCTTTATTCTCTTAGAAAAGGTCTGTGTTGTATATTTGATCTGTTATTTTTCTCGATAACCGGCGACTTGTCTCTGTTTTTGCCCCCCCCCCGCATTTCTCTCTCTCTCTCTCTCTCTCTCTCTCTGTCTCTCTCTCTCTCTCTCTCTCTCTCTCTCTCTCTCTCTCCCTCTCTCTCTCTAGTGATTGTACATATTGTCTTTATGACGTTAAAAAAATACCTTTTGCTTTAGAATTAGGTAGTGAAAATCTAAATTGTCTGTTATATACTTTGTGGTGAAATGGAATTAACGGATCAGAGCTGTGTAAGTTATACGTGCTATTGTACGACAACCAGTAACATCGTGGTTTGAAGTGCCTGATCATTGCATAGAGTATAAATAGGTTTATTGTTAGTGGATATTCTTTTGTTTGGTAAGCTGTTGTTTTGTGCACCTCAGAATAATATGATTTCGTTTTACAAGATATTCGGTATTGTTGAATGTTACTTGGCCTCTACATTGATGGGGAAGAATATTCGAAGAGCTTTCCGTTGTTCGGTCAAATGGACTACCTGACTTATTAGATTAGTGTGTAGGTGCCAGAGTATTCCACTGACAAGTGTACCCATGATATATTACTCAAGTACATTATATGTGAGAAAGGGACAAATTTGTGCTTTTGAAGTACTGGTACTATGCAAACGACACGCTTGTGTATAATTTTTGTCTCACCAATTTCACTCACAATTTATGGATGAGTCCAACTATATAAAATATTTCTTATGCAAGAAACCTTACACTACAATCAAACTGAACACCTTCATTTCGAAGTGAACTTCGGTGTTCCTCCATACAGCACCAGAGAAAAAAAATGAACGAATGAGTTATTTTGAAATCAGGAGCAGCAGTGAGCTGTTGAAAAATGGTTATTTCAAAACTTGCTGATATTGAGTTCAAAATCTCTCTGAGGGACAATGTATTTAACCCAACAAACATATTCGATAATATAATAATATTTATAGAACGTATATATTTGCTCTGCAAATTATTTTCGTGAGTTGAATCCAAATATATTAAATCATAATCAAGTTCCTAAACGTTTTCTTGTATAATTTAACTATTTAAAACCATTTTTTTCTTTCAGCTAGATACCTATAGAGCTGAAGACGCAAAATACATCTTTATGGTTCGTGATTTTCTTACAGAAATATTTGTAATCTTCCCAGAATAAATTGATATATTTCTCATCTTTCAGAATAGCTTCTAAGATGTTAACTTTTTTCTATATTCTACCTTTGAGTATTGGCACACGTTTTCTGTATTATCTGATTCTTACATCTGTCATGTTTTCGGTATTGTTACGCTAACAATACCGACATAATATATTATCATGAAATAGCGGAAAGAAACGGTCGAGCAACCGTTTCATAAGAGAAATAACTGGGAAATGATATTGCTTTAGTGTTCCGTAATGTAGCTTATGAACAGATTTTCTAGCAAACATAAATATAATTATTACTCTTGGAAACATAGCCCACTAATCGATTAATCTAGGTAAAGAGTGTAATATACTGTAAATTAGATATGTAATTGTCAAAGAAACTTATATGTATGTATGTATGTATGTATCTATATTCTTATATATATAGAAACTCCTGTTTTCATTTATACATATATACATCATGCATACATACATACATACATACATACATATATATATATATATATATATATATATATATATATATATATATATATATATATATATATATATATATATATATATATATATATATATATAATATATATATATATATATATATATATATATATATATATATATATATATATATATATATATATATATATACACGTTTATAGGTGTATTTGAATATATGTGCTATTGTGTGTACGTTTGCATTTAGTTACGGAAGAAAGACAACCACTCCAAAGAAATCTGCCAGGAGCACGTGTTCAGGTATGATATAATATGTGGACAGTTGCTGTACTTTAAACACAAACACTGAGCACTCTAATTACAATCATCCATTTAGGAAGTGCCTACTGAAGAGTTATTATGCTTCCTTTACTTTGAAATATCACATCTTTTCCAGTTTTCTTTGGAGATTATTCACTGTAATTCGTGATCCTCACCACATGGTTAAAGAATTAAGATGTTCTATAGTTCTGTAATTGAATTTCTCCGAGCCACGTCTCATAGGAATTTTTTCTTCAATAATAATTTTTTTCTTATATTCTCATATGTTATGGTGCATTCATGTGGCAATGGATTACGAACACTGACATTATAGTTTTATCGAGAGGATTAAATCAGAAATCTCATTTATATTGGCTTTTTAATTTTTTCTTATTGTTTTAGTAGGATGCATTTTTCTCTTAGCTTCCGCTCACATAACACTGAAGTGATATAATAGCATACGTTCAAAACTAGAACCCTCTTGAAACATGTAATATCAACCGTATAACCGTGATAAATAATAGAGAGAAGGCTATTGTGAAATGCACATGTATGTATAACAACAAAATCCTGCTCAATCATATTACGTACATATATGTATATATACATACATATATATATATATATATATATATATATATATATATATATATAAATATATATAATATATACATATGTACATATATATATATATATATATATATATATATATATATATATATATATATATATATATATATATATATATTGCATATATTGTATATATCTCTGCGCAGATTCACATATGTCAATGTTTTCTGATAAGTCGCTTTAAGTCAGCGTCACGGAAAAAGATTAATCATAAGAAATTATTAATGTACGGAAAAAATAACTATTGTTGTTATATTCTACTTTATGTTCAATCCGTATCATTCTACCAGAAGAGAATAGTTCGTTGCCTTTGTTTAGTGAGGAATCTAATAGCTTTCCTTACCTATGAATAATAGTAAAATCGTTCCACGTGAAATTTGAACTGGGGTACAAAGGATGCCTAGATACTCTGATATATTAAACGGGGCAATATTACGTTATCCATTAAGGCGATGAAGTGGCAGAACTGTTACAACTTTGAGCGAAATGCTTAGCGGCATTTCGTCCGTTCTCTTTTCAAATTCCGCCGACTCCGTTGAATTTGCTTTTCGTTATATCGTTGTCGATGAAATAAATAGCAGCTGAGCACTGGGATCAATTTAATCCACTTGGACTTTCCCTTAAAAATGCTGGCCTTGTACCAAAATTTGAAACCAATATTATATGAGACCCATTAGGACGGTGTACGACAGAATCGTTAGCACACCGGGCAAAACGATTAGCGGCATTTCATCCGTCTTTTACGTTCTGTTTTCAAGTTCTGCCAAGATTAGTTCTACCAAGGTCAGTTCTGCTTTTCATCGTTTCGAGGTCGACTAAATGAGTACCAGTTTAACACTGGGCTCAAAGTAGTCGATTTACCCCATTCCTTCGAAATTGTTAGCCTTTGGCCAAACTTGTGTGATATATTGGGCGATGTATTGAGTATTTATATCGCCTCAGTGTCATGTAATGATTTTGGAGAGGTAGATGCTTACTTAGTCCGCTATTTCCAATTGCACTTGATTTAAACTTATTTTATGGACCGCAGTACATAGCAGTACAAGATTTGAATAACAACCTAACATCATTTAGTATGTTTCTCAGTCGATTCTGTTACCTTAGATGAGATAGTAAAACACAGCTCTATCCTCCATAATCAAGTGTTTACATTATCTACAAGAAACATTAACTTGATGTTCCTTACATTTGAGTAATTAACTGAAACGTATTAATGAAGCATTATACGGAAATACATGTTTTAAAATCTATTATTTCTATCATGAGCAGTATTCACGTTTTCTTTTTAATAAACAAATCTGAAAAGATCGATGCGCTCAGCGCTCATTTTCAAGACACATTTATTTATGTCTGCAGAGAAATGAAAATTTGTGAGAGATTATTTGAGGATTGTAGAATTTGCATGAGGGGATCACGGAGATCATAGTTTAGATCTCCATTATTGGATATGAGGTAATACACTGAGAAAACGATATGAGGAATAAAATCGATTTTTGATTTGACAATTCGGAGTCGGTATCCAGCAGCGAAACTCTGAACGTTAAAGACTGTTATAATAGAACGATATATAGTTAAAGGATAAACGAGAGTGTCTGTAGCAAACGATTTGAGCATGTTAGTAAGTATGCAGATATCCCTCTAGAAGCTGTCCAGTATGTTAGAACTTGAACAGAAGTATTCTTAGATGTTTCACCAAATTCTCTTATATAGAACGCTCTTGAACTTTGTAGAATGTCAGCATTAGATTAGATTTAAAGTACCAACGCTGACCTTGAAATCCTTATTTTTATTTCCGTTCATGTTATATATTTGAAGGTATATGCAAGCATCGCGTTGCCACTGCTTGCAGAAAGGAAAGATAGATAGTTATTGACAGATAGTCTCATAGATAGGAAAGTACGATTAAGAAGCGCATCACTGTACTAAGTAGTTTTACAGAAAAATCATCATTGATTTATACAACATCCACTTCATTTAAGTTCATAAAAATAGAAATCGGAATATTAGTAACTCATGTTAATGCCAAAATGTACATTAAAAAAACTTACAGAAAATGTAAATGAATAAATGCCTTTTAGGAAATCTCCACTGTCAAACATCTTATTGCTCATTAAATGTCTTTTGTTAGATAAGGCATAGGACTAGCAAATTTGAAACGAAAGCATGTAGAAACGTTGTAGACGCAGAACTTGAAAACAATTCATTATTGTACGAGATCAAATCTTAAATTTAGGAATCTCTATGAAATGAATATAAACAAATGTGATAGAAAAAATTATATTTTGGGAGTATTTGTATACATTTGGCGGTTCTGTATCAGATAACAAAGCCTTCATCAATATGAAATACGTGCTTATGTATTACTGAAGAAATAATTCAATATGATATTTGATATCAAACCAAGCCCTGAAGAGAATCTCAACTATAATCAACCAGAAATGTACCTGAAGGCTTAATTCATAATATTCTTTAATGCGATTCTTAAAAAAAACTTATACACAATTTAACGATGCAGGACAGGCACTATCATGAATATGATGGCGTGGAAGGGATATATCTTTGATTATATAACTGAACATCTATTTCAACTATATCTAGAATGCTAATGATAATATTGTTTCCAATACACTTGTATAATATATGAAATATATGAGAGAAGTTTGGAAGAAGCTATCACCATTTAGATATTTTAACATCAGGATCGAAGTTAAAATTAGGTATGATCTTTTTTACAAGTATTTGTTAAATTTACTTGAAAAATTACATACACTTGCTCAGATTGTTATAAACAGTTTTTAAAAAGAAGGAATAAAGATGTATTGGGTAAAGTAATCTTATACATATATATATGTATATATGAACGCTGTTATGCCTGCGGAATGAACGATGTGTTTAAAAGTGAAAAACCTTGCCGAAACCTTACGGTTAATCGCTTTATTAAACTTAACATATCAATAATAATAATAATTGTTACCTCCACCTTAGCGAAAGTCGATGTATTGTTTGCTTGCTTGTTTGTCCATGGACAAGATATCTCAAGCACTGCTGAATGGATACGGATGAAACTTTCAAGTACGTTTGGCCTCGTAATTGGCACTAACTGATTAGATTTTGGGATCGATCCGGTACTGAACAAGGATTCTGGATTATTTTTCCCGGGTTCATTTTTAGTATTCTCGTTTGTGAGAGCAGTCTACATTATTTAAGATATTCTCATTTTTAAAATCATCTCTGGCTAATCATTGAGAGGACGTTGGTATTGCCTTGTAAGAGGTTTGCCCTCTCTGACTGCTCTTGTTATTATTTTTATTATTATTATTATTATTATTATTATTATTATTATTATTATTATTATTATTATTATTTCCAAAAGTTTTTTAGCTTAGCAGTGCTACAAAGGGGCATTGCTTATTCGAGACAATTTCTTCTGGCAAAGAAGGAGTGAGAATAGTGATGACCCTGGGAAATGCCACATGAAATGTTTACATCTCCAGCATTTAGAGATTCAGTGTCACTGTTCAAAGTCAGTGCGGTTCTCCATTATCTCATACTAACAGACAAAAGTTTCGCAGAGTAGGCGCTATTTTATACATTTCCATACATTTCTTAATCCAGCTATATGGCAGGATATCACAAGCTTTTTTATAGTCTATCCAGGCTATTGACAAGTTTAAATCAGAAGCTTATTTATAATCATTATTATTATTATTATTATTATTATTATTATTATTATTATTATTATTATTATTATTATTGTTCAGTAGTTTTCTTTTCATAACGTGCTTTCATTTCACTACCGAGCGCAGCTCTGTGCGCCTTGGGTATGTGCTGCGGTTTGCTGTGGTGCTCTTATGGTTACTGTATTGAAAGTGTTTTGCGTAGGATGTGTGCTGTGCCCAGTAGTGCAATTTTCTGTATGTTATATATATTTGTAAGTCCTGGTGTTTTTGTTATGTATTTGTCTGAATATTTTTTTTATTATACCTAAGGCACCTACTATAATAGGAATTGTTTCTGTTTTTAGATTCCACATTCGAGTTACCTCTATTTCCAGGTCTTTGTATTTTGAAAGCTTTTCCATTTCTTTTAGAGAGACGTTGTCATCTGCTGGTATTGATACATCAATTAGAAAGCATTTTTTTCTTCATGATCTTTGACAACTATATCTGGTCTATTTGCCTTAATTTCTCTATCTGTGTGTATTGGCATATCCCAGAGTATGGTTGCTTTTTCGTTTTCTGTGACCTTTTCTGGCGTGTTTTTATACCATTTTTTTCTGTTGTTATTCCATAGTGTTGGCATAGCTTCCAGTGTATATAGGTCCCAGCTCTGTCGTGTCTGTGAATATATTCCTTCTTAGCCAGGACTGGGCAGCCAGAGATAATATGATTTATCGTTTCTTGTCCATCTCCACAAATTCTACAGTTACTTGTTATGTTTCTTTTCATTATATGTTTTTGGTAATTTCTGGTGGGGAGGCTTTGGTCTTGTGCAGCAATTAAACATCCTTCAGTCTCTGCTTTGAGTCCTGAGTTTCTCAACCATAGCTGGGATTTTTCTCTGTCTATTTCGTTTGCATTTAGTTTAGCCCAGTATTTACCATGTAGGGGCTTTTCTTGCCATCGTTTTATCATGGTCCGTTGCTGTTCTAGTTTTAGTTTGGATTTCATTTGTTTTATAGCTTTTGTTGTTTCTTCTTCTTCTTCTTCTTCTTCTTCTTCTTCTTCTTCTTCTTCTTCTTCTTCTTCTTCTCCTTCTTCTTCTTCTTCTTCTTCTTCTTCTTCTTCTTCTTCTTCTTCTTCTTCTTCTTCTTCTTCTTCTTCTTCTTCTTCTTCTTCTACTTCTTCTTCTTCTTCTTCTTCTTCTTCGTATTTGTTAGGTAGATTGATTTCTTGTTTGTATTTGTCAGCTTCCTTAAATACTGAAAGCAGTTTTTTGTTTTGCTCGTGTTTTGTGGCTATTTGTATTAATTTTCCTTGCTTCTGGAGTAGGTATTTTTGCAGTCCTATGGTGGTTATTTTATAATAGTTTTCCAGCTGTATAAGACCACTGCCACCTTCTGTGCGTTGTATATATAGCCTTTCTATGTCAGATTTTGTGTGGTGCATCCTATATCCTGTCATTATTTTTCTTGTTTTTTTTCTGTCTATTTTAGATAGATCGTTTAGTGTCCAGTTAAGGATGTTGTAGCTGTAGCTTATAACTGGGACAGCTAAGGTGTTGATACCCATTATCTTGTTTTTAGCACTGAGCTCTGTTTTTAGTATTGATCTAACTCGTCTATAGTACTCTTTCTTTATTTTTTCTTTCATTTGTATATGTTGTATCCTATCTAGTTCATTGACTCCTAAATATTTATATGGTTGGCTTTCGTCTAGTTCTCTTATTTCATTGGCTTTATCTAGTGTTCTATTGCTACTTTTAACTAATTTTCCTCTTTTCAGGGTTGCTTTGGCACATTTTTCTAATCCGAATTTCATATCTATTTCCTTGGTAAAGCCGTGTATTGTCTGTAGTAGTGTTTCTAGCTCTTTGTCATTTTTTGCATATAATTTTAGGTCATCCATATATAAAAGGTGGCTGACTGTTTTTCCGTAGCATTTGTAACCGCATCCAGTTCTGTTTAGCAATTCAGTTAAAGGTGTGAATGCCAGGCAGAACAGGAGTGGAGATAGCGTGTCTCCCTGGAATATTCCTCTTCTAACGGGGATAGCTTTCGTCTTCACAAGTCCCTCTTTTGTTTGGAGCTGTAGCACTGTCTGCCATTTGTTCATTGAGTGCCTTATGTATTTTATAATAATTGGTGCCAACTTGTTTATGGCTAGTGTTTCCAGAATCCACGTGTGGGGAACATTGTCGAAAGCCTTTTGGTAGTCCACCGAGGCCTATTATTATTATTATTATTATTATTATTATTATTATTATTATTATTATTATTATTATTATTACCTCAGTATGAATTTTAAAAGTTTGCTGCAAAAACAGGAGCGAAACCTGAAAGAGTATACATTTTTAAGGAAGAACGTTGATGAAGATGATGATATAGATGATAATGATGATGATAAGGAGGAGGAGGAGGAGGAGGAGAACGACGACGACGACGACGACGATCCGATTGAGGATCGGGGTTGTTGTTGTTGTTGTTGTTGTTGTTGTTGTTGTTGTTGATGTGGTGGTGGTGGTGGCGGTGGCAATGATACCACCTCCTACTACGTAGATGTTCATGATGATTATGATAATCATAAGTTCATGATAATAATGATGATGATGAAAGGAACACGTTAAGTAGCACATTGTAAAATTTAGGGTTTATATCCTCAAGATTTAACAGGCTTCAATTGCGCGAATGAATAGCAACGGACACCATTTAACTGTAAACTGTAAAAAGTGTAGCAACTTTAATGCAAATATAATGGAGGCAAACGTGACATTGCATTGAAGAAAGCTGGGAGAAATTAAAAGTATATTGAAATGTTCTATTTTCTCCAACGCCTTTACACTTTTTATTTAAACAGAAGTGCGTCCCTGTGAACGTGAAGTTCACTTACCTGCAAGGTTTTCTGGATTTAACTTCACAGCAATGCATGTTAGACAAATATTTTCTACTGTAGCTATCAAAACACCAATACCCAGCGAAAAAGATTTAGAAGACAAAACTGTGTATAAGCCAATAGCATAGATATTCTATGTGTACGTCAATGTGACTAAATATGTATCGAAATAAGACGGGATTTGTACACATCATTCTTTTACATCTAATGAACCCCTAGCTGTTCAATAAAGAAATGTAGATAGATGAAATACAGAAGTGGAATTCGTAATGAGTAGATATTATCAGCGGCAATAAAAAATTGCTTCAAAACGATGCTTCCGTGGAAGAAGTCATATATGGTCAAAATTGGAAGAGGTATAGGGTCAACCCGATCAGAGGTCACGATTCACTATGTTCACGAGGCACTAAGACGTACGGTGTAGATTGAAGGTGATTTGAATACAGCAGACTGATTTGAGTGAAGTTTGGAAGTAATTTGACCTCGTAGAAGTATTCTCATTGGCTCGGTATCGAAGTCTTTCATCTGACTCTCTCGAGATATTCGGTCGAGGGAAAAACCTAGAATTAGAAACTTCTGGTAGAATTCCACCTAGTCAACTTTGAATGACTTTTGTCGCTTTCTATTCAATATTTCGAAAAAAAGTTTTTCGGTTCATTTCAATTGAAAACTATCGCACATGATCAATCATATATGTGCACACACACACACACACACACACACACACACACACACACACACACACACACACACACACACACGCACACACACACACATACACACACATATGTAGGGATGATTTATTAAAGTACCATCATGAATGGCAAGCGAATTATCAGACGTACAGGCAAATTAATAAATATATACATACAATAAAATATTGTATATTTTGTATATATATATATATATATATATAAAACATAATTAAGGGATCAGCAACAGTTGCTTCAACACATGCCGAAGTTCAGAAATAGCAGCTAAAGTGCTGAAACTCCAATAGATAGCATTTTAGCTGCTATTTCTGAACTTCGGTATGTGGTGAAGCAACTGTTGCTGATCCCTTAATTATGTTTATAAATGTATAAGAACTTTTAAATGAGTTCTTCACCGATAATGGTGTTTACATACCGAAGGGCTTGGTAAAAATTATTAATTGTTAATTTATTAATAAATTAATAAATTGATAATCCTTTACCCTTTTAATTGTAACATATATATATATATGTATATATATATATATATATATATATATATATATATATATATATATATATATATATATATATATATATATATATATATATGGGAGAATATACAAAAAATAACAACAGACGAGGACAGGTGGTGTAAATAACAAAAGTATATATTAGTATGACGCTCGGGAATACGGAAAGTCTTTGACGTTTCGAGCTACGCTCTTCAACAGAAAGAATACGGAGACAAGGAGAAAAACACGGAGAAAAAAATTGAATAGTGTTCAGTCAACGGTCAATCATAATAATGGCCGATCATAACAATGGCTGACCGGAAGTTAGAAATTCTTATTTCAGGAGAGCTAAGAAAGGGGGAGATAACAAACGGTGATCGGGAACGAGGGGCTGTGTGTGGGAGGTAGAATGCTGGTGATCTTGACGTATGTAGTGTGAAAATGGGGGAAGGGAGAAAGGGAGAAAGTAGTTGGTCAGTTGTAGTGTGTGCGTGGTGTGATGCGAGGGTATTGGTGTGGTGTGCGTGGTGTGATGCGAGGGTATTGGTGTGGTGTGATGTGAGGGTGTTGGGAGGTGGGGAAGGCATGGGTGGAGTGTGGGGTAGAGGTAGGGGCCTGTGGGTAGGGTGGGGTATGTGGGTAGGGGTGGGTGGTGGGTGTAAGGAATTGGATGGGGTGGAGTGGGAAGGTAGAGTAGGAGTGTGTTGGGGTGTGGTGGGATGAGCTTATGAGGGGGTGTTGACGAGGAGGGAGAAGGGGAAAGTGGATGTAAGAGAGGGGGAGATGGGTATGGGAGGGGAGAGGAAGAGAGGAGAGAGGGTGGGTATAAGAGAGGGACGGGGGATTGAGAGAGGGGGAAGGTGGGTATGGGGGGAGAAAGAGGGGAAGGTGGGTATGGGGGGAGAAAGAGAGGAAGAGAAAGAGAGGAAGAGAAAGAGAGTGAGAGAGAGGGAAGAGGGGTATGGGGGGGAGAAAGAAAGGAAGAGAAAGAGAGTGAGAGAGAGGGGAAGAGAGTGAGAGAGTAAGGGTGAGAGAGTAAGAGAGTAGAGAGTAGGAGAGTAAGAGTGTAGAGAGTAAGAGTGAGAGAGGGGGAGTACGAGAGAAGAGAGTGAGAGAGAGTAAGAGAGAGAAGAGAAAGAGTAGGGGTGAAGAGAAGTGGGAGTGGAGAGAAGTATGAAGAGAGGTGAAGAGACGTACAAAGAAGTAGGAGTCGGAGCAAGAGGTGGGGGAGGGGAAATATGGGTGGTAGGAGGGAGGGAGGGGGAGAGAGACAGGAGGAGGGGGTTAGATGAAGAGTGGAGGGGAGTTGAGCCCATGTGGCGCAAAGGAGCGAAGATAGAAGATTAATCCCTGTTCACGGCGCAAACGGGAGTCCGGATGGCCCCTGTGCATGGACAATCCAAACACAGACAGGTGTTGCCGCAAGGAGTGGCCGGCAGAACGGAAGTGGCGTGACACCGGGGTGTCATTGCCGACGTTGATATCTCGGAGGTGTTCCGCGAATCGGTCGGCCAGGCGGCGCCCCGTTTGTCCGATGTACAGGGATTGGCAGAGAGAGCAGGAGAGGCAATATATGATGTTGGTAGACGTGCAGGTGAAGGAGTCGGTGATGCGATAGGGTCGGTGATGGGTGCTGGTGAGGAGGGTGGTGTTGGAGAGGTAAGGGCAAGTGCAGCAGCGTGGGCGGGAGCAGGGGAACGAGCCAGGCTGGGAGGTTGGGTTGGGGAAGAAGCTGTGGACCAAGAGGTTCCGTAGGTTGTGGGCTCGTTTGAAGGAGGGGAGGGGTCGATTAGGGAAGATGTGGGAGGTGGAGGGGTCGGACTGGAGGCGCCGAAAAGCTCGGAGAATGGAGCGTTGGAGGGGTAGGGTGGTGGGATGGTAGGTGAGGGGAAAAGGGAGGCGGGAAACGGCAGGGCGGGTTCGGGGGGAGAGAGCAGATGCACGGTCCACAGAACGTGCTCTGGCAAGGGCGGTGTGGATGGTGGTGGGTGGATATCCACGCAGGCTAAAGTGGTGAGCCATGAGTTGAGACTGAGTCTCAAAGTCATGGCTGTCGCTACAAAGTCTGCGTAGACGGAGGAATTGGGAATAGGTGATGGAAAGTTGTGTGTGTCTAGGGTGGGAGGAGGAGAAGTTGAGATAGGAGTGTGAGTCTGTGTGTTTGTAGTGGATGGAGGTGCTAAGGGCGGAGTGGAGGATGCTGACCGAAATGTCGAGAAAGGGGACAGAGGTGTCAGAGACAGTATAGGAGAAGTGGAGGGCAGGATGGAAAGATTGAACGAAAGAGAGGAACGTGTCAAGATGTTCGCGGGAGAGAGAGGTGGCACCGATACAGTCGTCGATATACCGACCGTATAGTTCGGGAGTGGGACCAGTGAAACTGGAGAATATTTGGGCCTCAACATAACCAACGAAGAGGTTCGCGTAGTTGGGGCCCATTCTCGTCCCCATGGCCACTCCCGAGAACTACTGGTAGATATCTCCCGCGAACGAGAAGCAGTTGAGAGATAGGACAAGTTCGGCCAGACGAATGAGTGTGGAGGTGTCGGGTTGTGGGTTGGGGCGTTGGTCTAGAAAAAACTTCAGGGCACGCAGCCCCTCGTCGTGGGGGATCACTGTATAGAGGCTCTGGATGTCTAGAGTGAAGAGAAGCTTAGAAGGGCCGGGAGGGAAAGAGAAAGAGTTGAATAGACGAAGCGCGTGGTTATTGTCATGAATGTGGGAAGGGAGAGAAGCCACTAGGGGGGCGAGGACACGGTCTAGGTATTTTGAGATAAGCTCGGTGGGGCAGTTGCAGGCGGAGACGATGGGGCGGCCAGGGTTGTTCGGTTTATGGATCTTAGGGAGGAAGTAAATGGTGGGGGTGCGTGGGGTGCGAACAATAAGGTTGGAAGCGGTGGCGGGGAGACGGGAGGAGAGGATGAGGTCATGGATAGTGGAGGACACAGTCTGTTGGTAGCTGGGCGTGGGGTCGGAGGGCAGAGGGCGGTAGAATGAGGTATCTCGAAGTTGACGGAGAGCTTCGGCCTCGTAGAGGTCCGCGCGCCATACTACCACGGCTCCACCCTTATCAGCCGGTTTTATGATGATGTCCGTGCGGCGTCGGAGGGATCGAAGGGCCGAGAGTTCGGCTGGGGAGATGTTGAGTCGAGATGGACGCCTGGAAAAGTTAAACCGGCCCACAGCGCGTTGGCAGGCGCCCGCGAAAAGATCAACTTCCTGGAACTGGCCAGGAGCAGGCGTCCACTGGGATGGTCGTCGGCCCAGGTCAGTGAAGCAGTCCTCGTTGGGTGCGGGTGGTGTGTTATGGAAAAGCGCACCCAACCTAACGCGGCGCACAAAGCTGTGGACATCAGCACGGGTTTGAAATTCCTTGCAGGATGGAGTGAGTGGGATGAAGCGCAGACCCCTATTGAGGACGGAGCGCTCCGCCTCAGAGAGAGGAAGATCTGGGGGAATGGTAACGACAGGCTGAAGTGGAGAAGGGGTGGGTGGAATAGAAGTAGGAGGGGATGAAGTAGGGTTAGGAGGGGCGGTCGGGATGGTGGAGGGCTGGGAGGGAGGGGGTGGAGTGAGTGTGGGAGAGGCAGGGTGGTTGGGTGTGGGTGGGGAATGCACATCAGGGAGGGAGAAGGGTGGTGGAGGGGTTGAGGTAGTGGCATCGGGTGTAGAGGAATGGAGGAGTGAGTGAAGTTTGCGGAGCTTAGTGTCGGTAAGAAATGCATGAAAGAGATGATTAAGTTGAATGATAAAGCGCAATGTATTGTGAGCATGGGAGGGTGACAGAGAGGAGAAAAATATGGAAAAGGCTGGAGGAAGAAGGCGGTCGATAGTGTGGATTTTAGAGAGATTGGAGCGAATGGTGGCCCGCATAAGGCGGTAGGATGTGGTGCGGAGTATGGGTAGAATGGTGGTAGAAGAGTGGAGAGTGGGGTGGAAATGGAGGCGGAAACCCTTAGGGATGAGGCGGTGATGTAAGCAGCGACTGAGAAACGTAATATGACTAGAGAAACGAGTCTTCTTGAATATGAGTAAGGAGAGTCGTATAGTAGGTTGAAAGTATAGAGAGGGAAGTGTGCGGAGGTATAGTTTTAGGCGGTTGTGGAGAGTGAGTTGGAAAGATTTGTAGTCAGGCATGATGGAACGAGAGAGAAAAGAAAATTAGACGTGGGAAGGAGAATTACAAAAGGTGTGGTGGAAAAAAAACAAGCGTGATGAGAAAATTGGACGTGGAAAAAGGAAAAAAAAGAAAAAAAGGGGAAAAAAATGGAAAAAAAACTTTTTTAACAGGTGTGGGGGAAAAAAATAAAGGCATGAGGAGAAAAAACGAAAAAGGGGTTGTGAGAAGAAAATATATGCGAGGTGGGAGAAAAAAACAAAGCAAAAAGGAAGATGGGACAATAGGGAGAAATGGGGTGACAGGGAGAGAAGAAACGAGAGGAGAAAAGAAAGGGAGGGAGAAGAATACAAAGTAATAGGTGCAGATTAGAGAAGACAGATTAGGAACATCCAGAGTACGAAGAGACGGTAGGTGAAGGAAAGTAAGGTAAAAAAGGATGATAAAGGAGGTTTACAAAAGTGGAAAAGTTCAAAAGTTCTTTAGACGTCGTGGTATATTGAAGCGATTTCCAATCAGAAGATGGGTCCAGTGTAATCCGTGGGTAGGAGAGGTGCAGCCGGAGGGTATAAAGTTCAGAATCAAACAGTCCAGATCCAGAAGGAAAGAAGGTAGAATCCAAAAGTTGGTAGTGTGTGATGAGAGGAGACAGGATTAGCTGGTGCGACCACGTGAGCGTGTATTATATGTGGCAGAATATACAAAAAATAACAACAGACGAGGACAGGTGGTGTAAATAACAAAAGTATATATTAGTATGACGCTCGGGAATACGGAAAGTCTTTGACGTTTCGAGCTACGCTCTTCAACAGAAAGAATACGGAGACAAGGAGAAAAACACGGAGAAAAAAAATTGAATAGTGTTCAGTCAACGGTCAATCATAATAATGGCCGATCATAACAATGACTGACCGGAAGTTATATATATATATATATATATATATATATATATATATATATATATATATATATATAACCTTCACTCTTAACCCTACGTATGGATGTATATATATATATATATATATATATATATATATATATATATATATATATATATATATATATATATATATATATATATATATATAAAGAGAGAGAGAGAGAGAGAGAGACTGACCGACAGGCAGACAGATAGATAAATAGATAGATACATGATAGATAGATAGATGTCAGTGAATATGCATATGTATACGTATACGGTTATGTGTGTATGTGTGTGTTTGTTAGGGTATTCAATGTTCAGAGTCATCTATATTGTCTATTGTTTTTATACAACCTACGGATGTGTAGCTCGCCCTGTGAAAGTCTCATTTATGTTTTATTTACAGGACTCTTTACATTTAGAAGACCATTACCGTATCTTTTATATTGGGAAGAATAAAGGACGTCTCTATTTGGATTGTGTAAAACCATTGTAGAATGATTCAAAGGGACAAATACCTCATAAATGTAGTGAAAGGACACGCTACGGTGTTAATGTTGTAATATCATTTAAAATAATCACTACTTCATTTGGTCAATCGTTTGATGAAATGTAAATCAAAGAAAAATAATCGATTGTAAATTCTGTATATTAGTGAACTTTGAGGAATGAAAGGAACAAGCGAAATTGGCATTATTTCAAGTCAAAAACAATGGGGCATTTTATTCCATTTGTATTGTGTATATCTTTCACCGCCGGCTTTGAACTATTTAATTTATCTTCACTAGCTCATTATCTATAAAACTATGAAAACGATAAAACTAACGTACAAATATCCCTTACATAAGAATATTAACTTGCAATTGCTCTTTTGTAACAATGACGACAATTATAACCGAATATAATTTCTCAGATCCTAATATAATTCTCAGCTATATATTCGCATCGTATTCATTCCACAAGGAGACGTGCGTCGTATTCAGCAATGCGCCAACGTTCAATATCGGACTAATGATAGAAATAATCTAATCACGATAAAGGGGAACCGTTTAAAGAGCCAGGAAAATTGACCCAAAAATATTAATTGACTTTACTGATAAAGATAGGGTGGATATATTTAGTTTTCATAAATATTCATATATCTAAAATGCTGTGAGGAAAGTTAATGGGGTAGAGAATGAAAAACTTCCATCAATATGAATCAACATAGCCAAACGCGCACATATATGTTTCGATCTATATATACATACAGTCATACACACACACACATATATATATAGAGAGAGAGGGAGAAATAGAGAGAGAGTGAGAGGTATATTGATATATATGTCTCTATATATATATATGTATGTACATATATGTAAATATATATATATATATATATATATATATATATATATATATATATATATATATATATATATATATATATATATATATATATATATATATATATATATATATATATACATATTTATATATATATTTACATATATGCGCGCGCATAAGTGTGTTTTTTGGTGTGTGTATGTGTGTGTATATATGTGTATGTATAATTAAGTATGTATACGTGCTGTATTCTGAAAATCGAATGAGATCTTCAAAGTTATCATGAGGAAAGCTCAATAAAAATATCTGATCGCATTCGGAGATCATAGACTTTGAGGAAAAGCCTTTATAAAGTCAATAGAAAAGAAACCGATAAGCTAGATATACACAACAAGAAGAAGTAAAGAACATCCTTAAAACTCATTAACATACAGAACTGCTGCTGAAATATATCGGAAGGATCGTAGAAAAGATCTAAGAAATTTGTCAGCATTTATAGGATTTAGAATCTATGCGAAATATGCGATGATAATGTGTTGCTTTCCGTAATTGTAATAGACTATTGCAACACATGGTTTTATTATCAACGAAGAAATTAAGGGAAGTAAATGTTATTCTGCTAAATCAAATTTATGCTTCTGCAATTACTGGGATCAGATTGTAAACCATCATAGGGTAGAAAAAAAAAACGTTATATCCGTAATTTCAAGTGAAATATTGCTGATTGGATAATTGACGTAACTACATTTGCAGTCGATACGAAAGCATTCGTAAGCGAAATCTCTTCAATAGTAGAGTCCTGCTTAATAGCTAACTATCTAATTTCTGAAATCCTAAATAGAGTTGTAGAAGTTTTGTATATCTATTCTTTAGTAGTCGTCGATTTATGTAGGAGCAATTATTGCGCCTATTTTAATAAATAAAAGTGCTTACAAATAAATCCAGTTAAGACAAACCTTTGATTTTAAAATTACTCTTCACGTGTGTTAATGATGATACGTTAAATGGAGTAAGTGTGCCATGCAAAATTTCATCCATAAACATATTTTAGATCGTATCTCATAACATATATTCTATAAAATAACATAATTACATATATATGTATATGTACATTGATAGATCCAGCGACAGAAACAAAGACAGAGAAAGAGAGAGAAAAGTGAGAGAAAGAGAGGGCATCTTTGTATGTATGAATGGATCTATGTATGCGTGTGTGTGAGAGCGTGCGTGTGAGCATTTTACAAGTAATCGCAACCAAGATGCCTTTCACTCTGTTGCACCTTGTGTTTCTGTCTTCATTTGCCACGGTAGATTCTGAAAGCAACACATAATCTTCATAGTCTTTTGCTTTTCTTTGCAAATAGCTTCAATGTAGTGGATGGCACTTTATTTTCTATTAAAGTGTCAAAGTCTTAGAAATATAACATTCTATATCGTCTTATGCATAGCATGATAGCTGTGACTGTTATACCAGTAGATATGAGAGGAATGCGGATATAAATCTCTTTTGTTTTCTATTTCCGTCATGAGATTTTTTTAACCTTCCTGAGAAGTCTCATGCATTTAATACCAAAGCAAATTTGAAGCTCGTCACACTTTAGGTTTCGTTTCCAAAAGAAGAATACCCTCTACACATCGATTAAAGAAAGCAAGCATTGTTGACTAGAACATACTTGATCACTAGGTGATTTGAAAACTGTTAGTTTCTTCTGGCATGTGATTAAGTCTTTTTCAGTGCGAAGAGCAGCAAACTCAAATTACTTGAAGTCGCTGCCCGCTGTTAGTTGTGAAAATCTGCTCAACATATTGAAAGATGACTTTTAAGTTCGTTAAAAGACCTGTATACTGTCTTCTTTCTATAAAAATTGACCGACTGTAATTTCAGAATGTCTGTGATGTGAAGATCACCAGCTTATTGAAAGCCATAAAGATAACACGTTCCTGATGTAAATGTAATTATTGTTTCTGTTTTATGTGATGAAGACCTTTTCCCCAGACGGATTCATAATTTAACCAAAAGGTGTAGTCCTCCAAAATCACAAAACGAAAACTAAGATTTCAACTTGAAAGAAATCTGCTATTAGGGAAATTATTCATGTGGACTGTGTACCGCCATTTGCACTGTATTCGATAGTCTTCTTCGTATATGATGATGGTCAATTTGACAGTTTTATCTAAGGCACCGTAATTCAAGAAAATATGTAATAAATATGTCTATTGAAACTGAAGAATGCTTTTGATAAATTGTCAAATACGATTAAATTTTGTTGGTAGATACTGGAAAAGATTTCGGAAATTCTCTGTAGAACTATGAAATATATATGTGTGTGTGACTGTGTGACTCAGTGTGTGTATGCATATATGTAAGTAGGTATGCATGAGTGTATGTATGCATGTATGTATGTATGTATGTATGTATGTGTGTGTGTATATATGTATGTATTAGGCAATTTTAGGTTTCATTTGTATGATATGATAAAAGTGCACAGTGCTGTAGAGCAGTAGAATGGAATAACTGTTTATTCAAATTTGAAGCTATAGAAGTCGCTACAAAGTGTTTCTGTTTCCCATTTGTCAACCAATTGAAGAACTGAAGAAAAAGATGTCCGTAAGAAGGGAAATGAGTTAAGGTGAGCAGAGAAAAAAGTCGAAGGAGAGAGATAAAATTAGCTGAAGAGAAAAGGAAGAAAAACGTACAAGGAAAGATATAGATTACGATACAGAAGAAAAGAGTGAGCAGAGGAGAGAAAGGTCAAGAAGTAGATTAAGGAAAGGGAAAATAATTATAGACTACTATCAGAGAAGCAGACAACAAACTAATGATGAGTACGGAGTTTAAATGACTACTAATAAACTGTAAAATTATAAAGTAGAGTAATAAAATATTTGGAGTGCTGTGATCAGCATTAGATTTGCTTTACAGAAATTTTAGCTGTGTAAACCGAAGCCAAAATCTTGTGATCGTTCAAAGTCCGTTCACCCATGTTGCATTTCGGTGTATCTTGTCGTTCCCATATTTATATTCCCATTTTCAAATTCAAACTTTCAACACTATCGGCTGCGTTTGAAATCTATGATTGTTGATTGGAAAAAACAGCATCGGGTATACCTACATTTCATCCATTATCACTTGGTGGTATATATTTTGATCACAGCGTTGTTACGTTTCATTTTTAATTATTTTTTTATTTTTCTTAATTCTGTAACACTATAAACTACTAAATAAAACAATGTGTTCTTTTGAATATGTAAGCCGTTTTCTTTGACAAGGCACATGTATCCACACACGTAGGTACCTCTCTCTCTCTCTCTCTCTCTCTCTCTCTCTCTCTCTCTCTCTCTCTCTCTCTCTCTCTCTCTCTCTCTCTCTCTCTTTTTTTTTTTTTCTTTTTCTCTGAATCTCTGTGTGTGTGTGCATATTTATATATATATATATATATATATATATATATATATCTTCTATCTCTTATCATTTACTTGTTTCAGTCCATATCTATGTACTTGCTAAACTCTTAATATCACAATACTTTGCAAATATCTATACAAACCTAAACTGTTCACATCAATATAACCTTGCAAGTTTAAATTTCAGTATATCTACCCTTTTGCACACATGCATTTATGCAATCCAGAAATTGCATGCTAGTTAAATTTGACCATTGCATAACGTTAGAAGATTTTTTTATTATAGATTTTACATCCATTTTTCATATTTTTGTACACGTGCGTGCACATTTTGAGCGAGTAAGTACAGAAAATGTTCACTTTCAATACGCATATCTCACTTCTTTTTACCTTCAGCAAATTTTCGGCCTTTAAATCTTGGATGCTTTGCTTAATCGTGTATTCGATGCGTGCAATCTTTAACCTGTCCCTAGCAAATCTATGCAAATACGACTACGTGTATGTGAGTGTGTGCGTCACAACCTTTATCTGTTGTATATACGTGCGTGAATGAATCGATATGTATGTAAGGCTGATGTGATCGCATGTGGTTGTACATATTACTTGGTAAGTGTGTTTATGCGTGTGTATGCGTGTGTGTGTATGCGTGTGTGTGTATGTGTGTGTGTGATTCATTACAAATAACTTTTATCGGTTTTAGATTTCAACTTGTAGTGTCTATATATCACTTGCCTCGTAGCAATCGATTAATATGTGCTTAATATTCTTCATCCACAGGTAGAGCTTCTATCAATATACCTGTTCGACTCTTCAACCATATATCTATTGCTCTGTCTAATTATTTATGTATCTATTTCTTTCTTTCTCCTTCTTTTGCACTCTAAATATATATGTGTATGCTTCTATGCACACACACACGCGGCCACACGCACGCGCACACACACACACATACACACATGCAAACATGTATATATATATACATATACAAACTCAGTAGTTTATATCTGAAAAAGTAGTACCCTCTAAAACAGTAATGTCCGGTCATAGAGAGACCAATGTTTTTGCATCCATAAGGCGCTTAGATCTACAGACGACTCATCAGACACCAATAGCCTCGGGCATATAACATCCCTTCTGTGGTTATATGCTCGCACCAATTGGAGTCTGATGAGTCATCTATAACGATAAGCGCTTTATGGATGCGAAACCACTGGTCACTTATAACAGGAGATATATTTATCTTTATATATATATATATATATATATATATATATATATATATATATATATATATATATATATATATATATATATATATATATATATATATATTTATATATGAAAAGAAGGAAAACAAAATGGAGATTGAGACGTTAAATAATTGATAATTATTAACAGCAGATTAATTATCATCCCTTACAGCTGTTTCAGTTGTAAATATTAAGTAAATGTTAAATTTATATGACCTGAGTATAATAGCTTCAGAGGTAAAAAAAATATACCCTTAGATGTTTTATGTGTGTTTATGGATTCATTATAGCAGAATGAAGTATATATAAAACTCGTTTACGAGAAACGTTTTAAATATGCAATAAAGCTCCTATTCCATTATGCCGATCACAGACTAATGATGCTCACTGGTAAATCAGTTTTTTAGTGTTGCATCAAGCTGTAATGATATAATGTAACATAAATATAGTTGTAATAACAATAATAATTTTTGGATGGTATTTATAAACATTTAATGTAGCACTACGCGCGTTTCCACAAATCACATATCACTTACGATCTCAGTCCATATTACTGGGATGATTATAGTGTAGTCTGTAGTATCCGTAATAACCGTAGCGTCCGTGAGCATCGGAGTCATCATCTTCATGCATTCATATTTTCATGCGATATACCATTAGTAGATGGTTATCCTTTTTAACCAGTGCAAAAGTTGAATTGTGTGTTTATTTCTGTATCTGTTCCTAAATTACGTTCAAGAAATATAGCTATTATTATCACTTTATTCAAAGATATTCCAGTTAATATAAAATGAAATGTTTATCCCTACATCTGTTTCCATAACTAATTAGTTCAGTTAGAGATATTAAAATAATTTAAAATTTACAAATTAAAACTGGCTGATTAGGTAATTCATCAGGGGAGAAATTTCCAGAAAGGGGTTACATTCAAACGTGTTGTTCGACCCTTGACAAACTCAGATGTACACGTATTGTAAATGTATGTATTTAAAAAAAAACTGTTATAGGTACATGTATATACTTATAAACAAATACATATTATATAGCTGTGGGCACGTGTTTGTTATACATGTAGTTCTCATTGGTAGTGGTGTTGCAGTTAAGGTGAGCTAGGAAGGAGCTAGAGAGATAGAGAGAGACAGAAGGATAAACATAGGTTGACAGAGAGAGTACGAGTAGGGGAGGGAGATCGGTAACACTCATCATGTATTAGCGAATGCATTTTTTAAGTACGGAATCCAGCAAAAAATATAACGTATCAAATGATGCTAATTATTATTAATCATTTTACAATATCGAGTCATCCATATTTCTGTGCAATAGATATGGTCGACACAAATATGTGAACAAAGGACAACTCAAGCGCTACCTAATGCAATTAGTAATGTTTATTATTATTATTATATTCTTTTCTAATCTAGGCACTTTTTTTTGGGGGGGGGGTGAGGCCAGTCGATTTGATCGAACTCAGTACGCAATTGCTACTTAATTTAACAACACTGAAAGGATGAAAAGCAAAGTCAATCTCGGCGGAATTTGAAGTCAGAGCGTAAAGGCAGATGAAATGCAAATAAGTATTTAGCCCGGCATACTAACGTTTCCGCCAGATCACCGCTTTATATATTAAAAGATTACTATAGCTACAATCACTATAAATCAATACTTTTACTTCCAACTTTTTTTAATAAATTATATTATCAAGTATCAACTACATATTCATAAGAAATATGCGTAATTGAATTTATAACAATTACAATAGTACTGTCACCTGTGTAAGAGACTTAATATAGATTTTTACCGTTTAATATCTTTATATCAATATTATATCTACTAAGAATTCTTTATTGCTTTTATTTACAGACGCTAGTTTAATTAAACGTGAAGTATCAACAGATTTAAAATTCAAGAAATTATAATATATAATTAATTATTTATAATAATAATATTATATCTGACGCTGGTTTTTCGAATACCATAAACATTCGTAAATACATGAAAAATTTTCCTTGTTTATAAGCTGAAGTATTAATATTAAATTATCATTATTTAATTATATTAAATATTTAATAATTATATGATACCTGCTTGGAATTATTTCATTCTAGATGGTTATAGAAGTACTAAACATGAAACGCCGACCGATTCAAAGTAACAAGTTTAATATATAATTTATTTATTTATGAAAATAAAATTTCTAATGGTAGGTTTTTGAGAAGCGATTTACATGAAAAACTAGTCCCAATTCTCGTGTTTAGTAGGCGTCGCCTGGAAAAAAAGGATTTGTTACAAATCTTCAAAACAAAGAAAACAGAAAGAATTACTTAAACTTATAAGCAGTAGCCCTGCATATAATTTCCTACTCCACAGAAAAAAAAACTATTTTTTCTTGTCTTTTAAGTCCCAAATAAATTTGCTGGGGCTGGTACTAGAAGATTTGTTCCTATTGTTAAAGGAGTAAATATTGTTAGATATTGGTCTCTTGATAAAAATCTTGCGTTGCCCCAACATAAAAGAATTTGTTTTTTTACAATAATTTTTAAACAAACAATTACTACTATCCATGCAATCACAAAGTGTATTTTCATTAATACTCGTATTATTATTCTGTTTTATATCGTTACCTTCTGTGTTATTGTTATTTGCTATGCTCTTGAAGTTTAGATGGGATTTAAGTTGGGTTACTCCCCCATGCACACTAGACGACTCAAGTACACATTTCTTACTACCATCTATTTTTAAGAGCATTACATTAGTTGCATTTTCTACGACTATAATTATAATACAAATTAGACAATATATTTGTCGTTAATTCATAAAATGATCTGGGGAAAAAATGTCCAACACCCATAATCACTAAGCCACTCGCCTCCAAAGTGAACTATAACCAGTGCTTGTGTTGATTATTGGCATAATGACCTTCTTCATATGAAACTAAATTCCGTTGATCGTTTCATTTAACTATGTGGTGACTGAAGCAGTGTATATGTGATTGACTATTCAACTAACAGATATAACCTTAGATACCCGATGCTAGCAATAAGACATTCATTTTCCGACAATTTTCCGTCTATTCAATTTTATTCACAAAGCTAGTTTCGGTCTGCGGCCTTAATGATGAACGCTTTCATCCTGGATTCCAATCCGAGACCTTATGATTGTCGAGCAAGTTTCATACATATTCGAACATATTGCATCCCAAAATCTATTTGCTTATGCATCATTGCATGGCCACTCGCACCCACAGAACAAATACAAATATACGTACATGCATATATACGGACACACACACATACGCAGTAAATACATACATACATATATATATATATATATATATATATATATATATATATATATATATATATATATATATATATATATATATATATATATATATAACAGCACATATACAGTCACATGTAAACATGAATTCTCATACAGTAATTATGTACGATGGAAGTATTTCACTGTGTGTCCAAATAGCACATGTGGTTTTATCTTGACCATATAACCATTCTTTGCAGGTTTAGTGCTTAGACCAAGTAATTTCCTATCTGCGTTTGGTTAACTGTCATTTTTCATTTTTCTTTCAGTTTTCCTAACCAACCCATAATGAATATGTACTCCTAAAGACCTCATGTATACATGTATACTTCAATTAGAGGATGATTGTCTGACACATGAAACCTCGATAATACTATTGCAATGTATATATATATTTCTTATACACATTTTTACAACTATATACTAAATTCAATTTAGTAAGCAAAAACGTATGAACTAATTAATCATTTTCCAATGTATATCTGTAAGAATATGTATTTATTTTAAAATTCCACTTGAGCATTTATTTGGATATACATAGTGCACGAAATATATACATAGTGCATAAGATGAAAATTCATAACTTGCAGTAGAATTGAATCTTAATGCTATTGTTGTAAATAGAAATATGTTGTCAAATAAATGCACATGCAAACACATACATGTACATATATGGACGATAAAGTGATTTGCATATCAGATATTTTTATGTCTTATGATAGCTGTATCACTCCTCTTATATTCTGTGAAGGTGAGCTGGATAAGCCTGAGGAAACCAAAGACGAGATACGATACCATTTTCTGCCAATAACATCAGAATGATGGTCAGGTGTGTTGGTATGCATGTTCTGAAATACGATTTGCCCTTTCACCAGTTTATTTTTGGTATGTGTGACAAATCTTAGCTATTCTGCTGTATCAGACAAATTTAAAACAGGCTAATGATGATGAGTAACTCTTCTTTTAAAGAGGCTCTTGGAAATGACGATCATTCTGCCAATGTTGAATTGTTGTTTATATGACCATCTTTATTCATATTTGGTCTGTACGGCTAGCCGTGATTTGTATTCGCAATTATAGATGGCCGGGTTTACTTCATTTGCACAATCAATATTACATAGCCATAACTTACTACAGAGAATAAGCTTGGTAGTCAGCCCAAACTGGGCAGGATATGGTACCTATAATGTTTCTGCTAACCATATGATACATGCGAATATACTGGGTGGCAAACGAGGAGATTACCACGCATCCACTGTTTTGTTTTTAACTTATAGATAGGTTTCCTGCAACTATCGTACTTTACATCATAACTGCAGTGGTTACAAAATCAACTAAATACAAAGCGTTTGAACGCTGGTTACAAAAAGAATTACATATTCACACTTGTCATTGGTTTTATCTCAGCACTTATTTAATGTGCATAACGTATATCCTACACGTCGTTTTGAAGTAACTCGAACAAATTGAATGGATGTTCATTTTACAGGAGAATAAATTCAAAGGAGTGAACCTTGCATTACTACTTTGGATGTACAACAATAAGAAATTTATCATTGTCAAGGGGTAGATGTTGCACATAAATTTCTTTTAACATCTTTCAAGCGAACACCAAATTTTAACTTAAGTCACTGAAACCTACCTTGTAAGTACAAGTACATCACTAAAATTATATGATCAGGCAGTATGAGGACTGATCATATAATTTTTACAAACTAAATAGTTTGTAAAAGCAACCAGCACAAGGAGAGAGTGCGCATATAATAGTTGATACAATTTTTTTTTTGTTATACATTTATTTTTAAAAGGGTTTAAAAATTCTATTCAAAACATTGCATTTTACGCAATATTTAATTCCTGCATTTAAAAACGGTTCGCGGTGTATAGACACCCATAATAATTTATGTGTGTGTGTGTGTGCATGTGCATGCGTGTGTATAGATAGATAGATAGATAGATAGATAGATAGATAGATAGATAGATAGATAGATAGATAGATAGATAGATAGATGTGAGAAACATATTGATATAATATATATATATATATGTATATATATATATATATGCGCGTATGTATATTTGAGAGAGAGAGGGGGGGTGAGAGAAAGCAAAATAGTTAGATAGATAATGTATGTATATACGTATGTATAAAATTATACTCATTGGTAATTGGATTAAATGTTATGTATTTGGAGCAGGAGGAGTATCTGACATAAATAAAAAATATAGTCGAGCACGAACAATAAATTTTTCCTTTGACCACGTTTTCTTGAATATTTGCCACACATTACAACGAGAAGGATAATAATTAACTGTGACATACACCCAGAGTTTAATGGTTGTTAAGTTACGGCAAACTGTTTGCTCAACGGGAAATTCGATTAATATTCTCCATCATTTCACATTATAAACCAGACTGTTGCTTGATTTAGTGTTTTTCCTTTCATTGATAGAGAGCCTTTAAATCAAACCTGAAGTATAAAAAGAATAAAGAAAAGTGTATATAAATGAATGAGAAGATAAACAAAGAAAACACTAAAAAAAAACCTACAAAGCCAGAAATGCATACTATGCCAATAAGTGTTCGAAAAATAACCAAAATCAAAGACTTGTTCTCTTGCCAAGAACGTAAAAGGAAATGCTTACCCATCTGTTTGTGTTTAATATAACATAAGTGACGTGCAGTCACTAAATATTTATCTTAAGCCATGTGGAATCATTTTTCTTTTCCTAACTTCATCTCATCAGCGTGTTTCGTTTAGTCTTTCTTTTTTTTCATTTTTCCTTTCACAATATTTCCATTCTAATAGACAATTGAGTTCTGAAAATATATGACTTCAAAGGAACTTCGTATAAACAACTGCTAAGAAAAGGTAATTTTAAGACTCATTATATACGCGCGCGCACACACACACACACACACACACACACACACACACACACACACACACACACACACACACACCTATGCACACACATATGCACACACATATGCACAATAAAGATACAACGATACAGTAAAACGTAGAAATGGTTTCGGGAACCAATGACTTAAAAATATTCAATTAAATACTTCCTTTCAAATGGGCGAGATTTGATCCTCGATTAAATAAATGAAATTATTTTCAAAGCGACGTCATATTACCAACTCACTCAAGTGTGTGTGTCTGTGCGTGTGAGGGGGACGCGTTTGTGTAGGAGTGCGGGTGCGTGTGTGTGTTTCAAAAATCTGTCTCTCTATCTTTCTGTATATACATATACACTCATACGCACACACAAAGACACACACACATTCTCTCTCTCCATACATACATACATACACACACACACACACACACACACACACACACACACACACACACACACACACACATATATATATATATATATATATATATATATATATATATAAATAAACATAATTAAGGGATCAGCAAATATTTGCTTCACCATATACCGAAGTTCAGAAATAGCAGCTAAAAAAGGTGATAATCCTTTACCCTTTTAATTTGTAATAATTATATATATATATATATATATATAGAGAGAGAGAGAGAGAGAGAGAGAGAGAGAGTTGGATATTTAGTCAAATGATAAAGGAGTGGAATTGAACCAGTGCGTGTGTCAATGTTGGCATAATGAACCATCACATATTCAACAAAATATATGTATATATGTATGTATATGCATGTATATATATATATATATATATACACACACACACACGCGTATATATATATATATATATATATATATATATATATATATATATATGTGTGTGTGTGTGTGTGTGTGTGTGTGTGTGTGTGTAGACACATGCCTATCTATGATTGAGGATTTGGGGGATATGATACCAATGATATTATGTTATGGTATGAATCATACACTATGTGTGATAAGTGCATACATATACATCTTACTGTAATCCTGTATTTCCATAAGAAGATTAAATTGTCATGGATAAGCAGCATTAGAAAATAACATCATGATCAACTTCAGTTATTTCTGTCATATATTTTGCAAACATATTTGGTCGCAATATGGATTACTCAGAAATATTTCTGAAAGAGCATAAGGAAATTTGTTGCAGTCCTATGTTTAGACTGGTCTAAATCCTCTCCCAACCGACATTTTGGCACCCTGTTTTATTGAACATATGTATTCATATATATACACGCCTATCCTCGCGCATACACACTTATATCTACACGTGTGTGTGAGTGTGTGTGTGTGTGGGTGTGGGTGTGTGTGTGTGTCTATGTGTGTGAATGTATGTGTACGTGTGTGTACTTCTGTCTATCAGCAATGCGGTGTTGAACAGTCTTTCCCATTGTTCAACATTCGTGTATATGTATATATATATAATGTAAGTATGCGTGTTTGTGTGTACACACACACACACACACACACACACACACACACACACATATATATATATATATATATATATATATATATATACTTATTTGTTTTGCAAGATATTTGATGTGAAATCGTGTGTTGAAACAGATGTTTTTGTACTTGGGGATGGCCATATTGCCAGTTTATCCAATAAAAACACACGCACTGTATATTTGGTGTTAATTTGCTTCAGCTTTATATTACATTAATCTTAATCTTATTTCGGCCAGAGTTCTTTCGTCACACTTCTGTGACCTCATCAGTGGTCCTTTGTTTCCTTCTTTCTTATGTGTGTCTCACCTTGCTAACTATCAGCCATTTTGTATTTTGCCATTTTGTATTTTGCCAAGATTAAGATTAATGTAATATAAAGCTGAAGCAAATTAACACCAAATATACAGTGCGTGTGTTATTTATTGGATAAACTGGTAATATGACCATCCCGAAGTACAACAACATATATATATATATATATATATATGTATACATAGAAGTTTGTATATATGTATGCACACAAACACACATTCATACATACATATATATATACTAAACGCGTATTCACGCACTCACATACACACATACACACGCACATGCGTATACGTGTGTGTATGCACGTATGGGTGCCTCTATGTTGTGTAACATAGAGCATTAGGAAATTTGAAAATTGCCAAATGTGGTATATAACCATAATGGTAAATCTTTACGAAACCACAAACTTGAAGTTCCTAATGTATGTGAAAATATCTATCTCTTATACTGAGGGACTAATATAGTTTTACTATTAAAATCTGAAAACTACTTGCGATCAGAAACACACCAGATTTTCCAGATGTGGTGGTTTGTCCTTTATTCTCTTTGATAACGCACGTGGGTTTGCTTTCTATCTCATTTCCTCCATTTCGGGAGTTGCTGAAATTAACATCATTATTTCTTGTATGGTAGTTCCTGTAGCATTTCCTGTCTTTCCAGGACTAATTGTGCGCATTACACATTTTCCTGTGTCGCATTCTTCCTTCTGAGGTATTCTGTACATCGCATATGTTGTATACCTATGTATTCATTTAAGACAGTTTTATGTTGTACCTTTCATTTGGTTATTTTTCGAACACTTATTGAGATGCTACCTTTCATTTGTGGCTACCTTTTCATCGATAGCTGCTTGTGTTATTTTCTGTGAGGATAGTTTTCTATGCTTTGGGTCTTGCTATTGTTCATTATATCCTTTCCTGCACATTCCAGTGGTTTCCTAAAGATACTTTCTCCACTTTGTTATGTTTTATATCTACCTATCAAATGGCTCTTCTTTGACGCTCGTATTTGTTGGATACATTGCTGATGCGCAATAAAGTATAATACTAATATATAGTTCACAAGTCTAAGGTTTCGTTTCAATTTTGCTTTTGTATTCCACACTCCAAGTGAGAGTCTAGTCTATTCGTTCAGAGTTAAAATATTAAAAGTGCACCACTTCAAATAATGTGTTACAAATGAAGCTATTATTATCCTTTTAGGTTTTTACGAGCGTATGACATCATTTGTATTTACTTTTACCTGTTTTTTTTTTATTTCAGCTCATTTTCTCAGACATACACAAACACAAACACGCACGCGCATTCATACACACTCGCGCGCGCGCGCACACACACACACACACACACAGACACACACAGAGGCACATCTATATTGATCTATATGTATATATATATATATATATATATATATATATATATATATATATATATATATATATATATATATATGTAAATATGTGTGTGTGTGTTTATTATGTGCATATGGGAAATATAGACTTATAGGGTTTCACCATACTTTTAACAGAATGGCACTTGAATGGAAAATCAATTTTCTATAATCGAGTTCTCACCTTAATATGATTTTGGAATGACAATGAAATTTTGGAATTATAACTGTTGAAGTGTTAGGGAGTCCCTGTAAGAAAAAGAGTGTGGTAAATAGAGTAAACGAATTCATAATTCTGCAATGAAACAAATATAGTTAAAGTCCCTTGGTTCTCTGAAAGTAATGAAACTAGAAACATAGTTGAAAGACCACGCCGGTGCCGATATAATTTCATCAATCTGAATTAATAAAATTTAAACAATAGTTTGAAGCTGCCATAGAAGATTTAATTTCAATATCAAATAATGATGACTGGGTGCCACTACGGAATTATCTGTCACGCTCTACTGAAGGGTGCTAAATGAACAAAGATATATATTCTATTCGGTATCATTATGTTATTGTCAAATGTTTGCACGAAGAAATGTGTGAAGTACCCTGATGTAAACGTGTGTGCGTGTTTGTTCATTAACCTCGAAGTATCTGACTATTAGATATTTAGTTGATGCACTTGTTATATACACACACATGCACACACACAAACACACAAACACACAAACACACAAACACACTGACACACACTCACACACACACACACACACACACACACACACACACACACACACACACACACACACATTTATACGAGTGGATGTTTAAACGAAAGAAAAAGGTACTACTCAACAGATTTAGTAAGAGATACATATTTAATTTCAGAGAGTTTGATTCGCCTCCATGCGACTTAAATTTTCGCAGGCCTCTAACAGAAGCCCGCCTCGTTCAGGTTTTAGATTATCCAGTCGGTAGTCTCAAGCCTGAAAGACACTGGCTTCTATTAGAGCGTTAGAAGCCTGTGGAACTTTAAGTTGCATGGAGACGAATAAAACTGTCTTAAATAATATACATATGTATATATTATAGTAATTTCTCCCATTGGACTGCGGCTATGCTGGGGTAACGCTTTAAACATTTTGGTCGAATAAACCGACCCTATGTTTTCAAAAGAAGATCCCGAATACTGTTGTTATATAAGTATGTAAGACATTTTATCTAAACAAAAAATGTGCGTATGTGTGCATGTGTGTGAGTGTAATAGGACATTGCACTAAAGTGGTGTGCTTGCAGAATCATTTGCATGCCAGGCAAAGTGCTTAACGGCATTTTTTCCATCTGTACTGAGTTCAATTCCTGAATGTCGTTGAATTGCCTTTCATTCTTTTGGAGACGATGAAATAATTACAAATTGAAACTGGGGTCGATATAATCAAATTACCTCCTCCACCTCCGAATTTGAATGCAATATGACAATATGCTGAGTAAATTCAAATATATTGCAGAGACTTAATCACCTTGATCTCATCATGTTTCTGGGAAGATTGTCGGTTCATAGTTCTTAAGCACGCCTTTTCACAGGTCATGTAAGAAGCGAGCGTTTCCAACTTATCCTGCCGGATTCCCGACCGAAACCAACCGCACTTATAAGTGTTGTTCACCCATCTAGCTCGTGATCTAAACCTGAGGCGCCTACCAGTGGATCTTGACCGTCCAGTGATTCTTTCTCGAGACATTATTACAACGTAACCGTAGTATCGAAGCTGTTGTCTCTAAGTTCGGAGACGTAGCGGCTCTGCCTTGATCTTCGAGCTACACACTCTATTGAGTAACGTTAACCTAAAAGCATTTCGGTAGAACTCCATCTCAGCTGATTATATTCACGATTATGTGTTTTCGATCATTACCTTATTTTTACGGGGAGAGATAATGAGCTTGACGGGCATTCTTTTATCGGATAGCATAAGAACCATTGATTGAACTAGGAGTTCCTACTGCTACCCGGTGCCACAAGAAGCCGCTTTCGTCCGCAACATTTAATAGCTGACGGAGATACTGCGAAGCTGAACAATCTCCACTCCGCATACCTTATAATCTCATACCTTGTGCTAACCTCTTTCGCAGCCAGTGTCCGCCACTACCTGTAGGCAGTGCTGAACCTGACAATGTCGTGGGCTTCTTTAGTTTGTCGCAGTTTGCAGACAACTAGATTGTCATCAGTTGACAGCTGAGCCTCTGTCACAAAATATTGACAATAACGTCGCTTAGTAATAGATTACATTATATTTATAATTTACTAGATTGTGGATACTTGTGGATGCCTCTACGGCCCATTGTTATTCGTGTTTAAAATAAATCCTTATTAACCCTTGTATAAATCTAGTATCACTGTACTATCATTTATATATTTTTAATAAATTGAATATTTCATTAGATAAACAATTTTTTATTTCGTATTTCATAAAATCTAACCACGAAACGGTTGTATTCGTGTTTAAAATACAATCCTTATGAACCCTTGTATAAATCTAGGTGTGAATGTTTATATACATACACTAGTATGGATTTATATATGTACATTCGAGGGTATTTATTAATGTCTATAGGCCTGTGTTTATATACGGATATTCATATGTATGTATAAATGTTGGCATTCGGGAGGAGGTTACATCACCCAAGAAAGTGCAGTGCTGATCGTTAATTATTACTGTACTATCATTTACATATTTGTTAATAAATTAAATATTTCATTAGATAAACAAATACATAGTGAGTATATACTAGCTCTCAATTCTAGTTAAGCAATTTTTTGTCTCGTATTTGTATAAAATCTATCCACGAAACGGTTGTATCTTTGCGTCCCTGCGTGCTTATCTGTTAAATTTTAATGATACGTTGTGCAACGTATGATTTTTACTTGGTTGTGACTGTCTACCTGTAAGTATGGGCAACTTTGTCCTTTAATTACTTTTGTATTGAATTACGAGATCATTTTCATTTTATGTAAATACAAAATATATCCACGTGTGTATCCATATACATTAGTGTTCTTCTGGTTATTGTATTTCGGTTTCGCAAAGAGTTTGTTTTGTCTAACTTACATATTTATCCGTTTATATATTCTGGTTTTCCACGCATGCGTGTCAGACTTTTGAAGCAGATATTGTCTTTCAACGTTAAATGATTTTCCTTTGTATTTCGCCGATCAAGAGCCTGCCCATACATAATAAAATGCGCGCACATACAAACACACGGGCTCGCGCGCACACACACACACAGACGCAAGCACACTCATACAGACACACGTATGCACACAATTTCACAAAATTACACACACATAAGCATGTATGCACGTATGGATGTATATTACGAATATGCATACAGTGGTAGACAGAAATAGAGAGAAAGGGGTGTAAAGAGTCAGAGAATGAAAAAATACAGTCCAAGATTATATGTTGCAAGAGATAATTTCCCATCAAGAATCATGATGAAAACATTAACACAAATATGCGTGTGTGTGTGTGTGTGTGTTTGTGTGTAAGTATGTGTTTGTATACACATACGCACACACTCATACATGTATGTGTATACATATATATATGTATGTGTGTGTATATATATATATATATATATATATATATATATATATATATATATATATATATATATATATATATATATATATATATATATATATATATATATATATATATATACATATATGTATATATATATATATATATATATATATATATATATATATATATATATATATATATATATATATATATATATATATATATATATATATATATATATATATATATATATATAAGCAATGTTAATTCTCTAAATGAAGTATTAACAGTAACTGCACGATAAAGTGTAGTATATTGCCACTTAAGTGTGGCTGACCCCTAGGGGTGGATGTTACTGTTGCTTTTAGCCCCAGGAGGACATCTCCTCCAGCTGGCTTATCGACACACGACTGTGTCCTGTTTGCCAAGGGTAGATAACTACCCTTGGCAAACAGGACACAGTCGTGTGTCGATAAGCCAGCTGGAGGAGATGTCCTCCTGGGGCTAAAAGCAACAGTAACATCCACCCCTAGGGGTCGGCCACACTTAAGTGGCAATATACTATACTTTATATATATATATATATATATATATATATATATATATATATATATATATATATATATATATATATATATATATATACATATATACATATATGTATATATACATATATACATATATGTGTATATATATATATATATATATATATATATATATATATATATATATATATATATATATATATATATATATATATATATATATATATATATACGTATATATGTCTACATCTATATCTATCTATCTATCTATCTATAGAGCCCCAGAGCAATCTCTTATCTCTTACACTGTTTCCGTATTACGACTCAAAAGTGAAACAATATCTCTTTTAATACTTTCACTATTATATGGCTTCAATTTCAATTACTTTCGTTAAATATCTATATATATATATATTAGTTTCATCACTAACGGCAGTGACAGGGCTGTGGTGTGTGAGCTGCCCACCTTGAGTTCTCGCGAGAAGCAGCGCTTGGCCAGGATCCGGTTACGCAACAGTTCTAAATGGCCGTTATAAACTGGCCTGCCTGTGCAGCAACGGTGGGAAGGCTCTTTGTAGCCTTTTGGAGATAGCGCCCGCCTCAAGTCTGGCAAACCTAGGATCCGTCACCAGGTCCACTGGGGATGTAAAAC
>NC_142930.1:143580476-143605476 GCF_046866305.1 Octopus bimaculoides
ACTATTAGATTATTTCATCACACGTACGACAGTAAGACACAGGTGAATAGGTGGACTAGAGGTGACACCAGAGACAGAAAGCAGAGGAAGAGTTCACAGAATGCGTGATGAAATTACTTTGGCAAATAAAAGGACTAAAATAAAGTGCATGTGTTCAATTCACAACAACACCGATTCTCAAGTGGTAATGACGTACGAACACAGACACAAAGACACACATAAAGATATATACATCAATATGACGAGCTACTTCCAGTTTCCGGCTACCAAGTCCACTGACAAGGCCTTGATCGGCACGAGGCTATACTAGAGGAAACTAAATGAAGGCGTCACACAATGGGACTGAACCTGCACTCATTTGGTTGGGAAGCAAGCTTCTTGCCACATAACCACGCCTTTGCCTTTTCCAACAAAGATTGTAAAGCTGCACGAATTTCACGTATTCTTCACCTCTTGAAGTTTATCTTTTTTTATATAACCAAATGTTTTCGTATTTTATACACGAGGCCCGGATTTATTTCCTCGCATAATGTTCGTCTTTTATAATGGCTTATGGAATTCAATATAAATGGTAGTCCTCTAATTATCGAAAATGGTATTTATTCCGTATGAAATACGGTATAATTCAATTGCCCAACTCCATCTCCGTAACTGATTCAATGTCAATAGTGAAGGTGGAGAAATATATCTAATAGAAATTAATATTAGAACACTGTATATATACATATATATATATATATATATATATATATATATATATATATATATATATATATATATATATATATATATATATATATATATATATATATATGGAGAGAGAGAGAGAGAGAGAGAGAGAGAGAAATAGGTAGATAGGTATATACTTTATATCAATCTATCTAAATTATAAGAGTATGCGTTTATGCATATGCATACACACATAGACATACATACAGTCAAAAGAGGAAACATTAAAAAAACTATGCATAATTTAAGCACGCACACACACGTACAGAAAACAATTCACAGAAGACATTTCATATCTACGTCGATATGATGACCAGAATTTTGTATGTTCTCAATTTCCGCATACACCCGTAGGCAATTTTAAAGTAATTATTCATCGCAGTATTGTAAACAATTATGCAAGCATCATCTTGATTATAGAACTCATAGAAAATTGTTTGACTGCGGCTGCATATTTTTGAATCAAGTTAGTTGCGTCATGTATGAGTACATGTGTATGTATATACGTGTTTTTTTTGCGATCTTTTAAGGATATCGTAGAATTGAATAGCTTAAATACTTTAAAAATTTTCTTTGTGCAAAGATGTGATGATATTAATGATATACTGATCATGATGAGTGAAATCGATAACAATACCAGAGTAAAACATTTATATATATATATATATGTGTGTGTGTGTGTGTGTGTGTGTGTGTGTGTGTGTGTGTGTGTGTGTGTGTGTGTGTGTGTGTGTACGTGGGTGTCTGTGTTTGTGTTTGTATGTGTTTGTATTTACGTGTATGCATATATGTATATATATAGATATATAAACACGCACACATATAGTAATAATAATATTAATAATAATAATCCATGGATGGAATTTATAAATACTTTAATGCATCGGTACGCGCCTTTACACAAACCACTTAGCACCAAAAGAGACCAATAAAATAAGTACAAGGCTTCATTCGTTGTTTCCAACTTTAATTCTATATCATCTGATGAAATGAACACATGTAGAATGATTCTCCCGATGTCCATGGATACTATGGATTGTACTGTAATCATCGCAAGGATACGGGCTATGATCTTAAGAGAAATGTGATTTGTGGAAACGCGCATAGTGATGCATTAGAATATATAACATATAAATTCCATCCATGGTTTATTATTATTATTATTATTGTTATTGAGTGAGAGAGCAGTGCATGCCATCAAAGTGACACTGGGGTAAAATATACGAAGCCCGTTATACCCATCATGACTACCCGCCTGATAAGCGTACACCAGGCACATGCATCACAACCATATGTACGCGACATGGTGGTCTCATATCAAGATAAACAGCGCATGAACTCGCAGGTAGGGCCCAGTTAGAATTTTCTTCAGGTCGAGTAGCCCATCCCGCTCAAAAGGTCCCTGAATAAAGTTTGTTTAAGGATGTTGAGCAAAACACCCATGTTTCCAAAGGTGAATTATTCAAACCCCAAAAAATTCCTCTCAACATATGGCTATTATTGTCCCCCACTACTTCTGCTCATGATCAGAGATACACATACCGTCAGCCACCAAGGGACATGCTCAACTGGTTAAGGTCAAACAACTGACAAGCAAATCTTTGGTATTAAGCAGAATATTTGCTGTAGCCCATTTTTCATAGCAAGACAAAACAATGTTGTTATTATTATTATTAGTATTATTATTATTATTATTATCATTATTATTATTATTACTGCATTCTCCCACATTATATCGACACATCTCAGTACGAGCTCATGACTCGGCTATTACACGTTGGTATCGTTAGGTATATCGGAACATAATAAAATAGGAGCTTTTATTTGCGTACTCAAAAAAGTTACCTTTAAACGAAATTAAATGATATATCCGTGTGTGCATATGTGTGTGTGTGTGTGTGCGCGCGCATTTTTGTGTTCGTGCGCGCCTATCTATGTATTTACTTCTTACCAAATTACAGCCTGAACAAATTTCTAAAGACAGTGTAATATCATTTAAGTAATGGAAATTCAATGTCGTATTTATTAACTTTTAGAAATTTAGTTATGCTTGAATAGAATTTCAACCATTTTTGGAATCGTCAGTCTAAACTGTGCACGACCAAAATTCTAGTATGAATCTTTTATGTTCAGTAGAATATTTTAACTTTATACTAGCCCGTTGCCGACAATATTGCGTTTATTATGATTCTAGTGATTAAATACCACACTTTAAAAACAAAGTCTATTTGAATATGGTATTTTAATTTTAACATCTATATAGCTAAGATTACTTGCTTTTGTTATTTTCCATTATTTCGATATAAGAGCTCGGAACTGTTGTCATTGAAAGACGTGATTTACATATATTTTTAGTGAAATCTACATTTGATTCAAGTATTAGCAAACAGATCATAAGAAAAACGTATGAATTATTGTTTGTTATTATGCGAACTCAATTGAATATATCATAAGAGTATTGTTTTATAGATTAAAGAAATGTTATTCCAAATTTCGCCGATCAATATATTAGGCAGACACTAAAATATGTCTCAAATAAAATAAACAAGTATAGATAATTTATACAAAGTGAACTGTTGACAGTTTGAAAGTTATTAAATGTCAGAGACACAAGTTGTCAGCAAAAAAAAGTATGAAGAAACATTTAAACAAATCTTAAACAAAGAAATAATGTAACATATGAAATGATTAAATCTGTATTATTTGAAAGCATGATATTTATATTCATGTAGGAGCGACACTAGAAAATAGTATTATATTATATAAAGTGTCTTATACCAATATTTCATGATAGTTCACCGACGTGACAATGATTGATAGCAATTTTTTTTTTCCGGTTTGAGCTGCCTAAGCAAAACGATTCGATAGATAGAAATAATGGAAATATTTAAAGGCGATGTTTTTGAAATATTCAACTATCAGTGTATATAACATATATTTCAAATTATAAATTATCTATATAAATTCAGGAAAATATATTCACCGAAACTCAGGTGCATCGTATTTTCTTGTTTCCGTATTTAATCGTTTCAAAATAATGAAAATATTTCATTTAAGAAACGTAGTTAATTGAAATCAAGAATGCGTAAAATATATTTAACTATATATTTTCATCTGGTGCATCATATTTCCGTTAATACTATGTAAGTGATGAAGAATTTTAGAAACAAAATAATATTAATCAACATAGATGATGACTGTATTTGTAAACGATTAAACAATATAATTGTTTATATACATACATGTTGATTTTCGAATAATTTGAAGATCGGCATATATGTCTCGTAACGCTATGTGTTGATAAAAGAAGAATGTAGTGGTTTCTGATATTGAGTCAATAGTATGTACATAGTCTATTACAGTCGACAAGCACCAGAAATGTTTATTCAAAAAAAAATAGAGCCCGATGGTAGTTAAAAACTTTAAAAAACGGTCAGCTGCATTTCAGTCAAACTTATAAATGTTTTCAGTTTATTGGAGTGCATGGTTAAAGTTACAGCAATTACAAGAGGGAGAAAACTTAACAGTAAGAGAGAAAATGTGAGAGAAGATAATGAACAGATCATATCTCATTGAAGGAAATATTTCGGCTGGCGATTCTAAATTATGGGTATTTTAAGAGAGTGCTATTGTTTTTAATTGAAGCTTTAAAAAACTTAACAGTTATTATGGGATTAAGAGAACAAAAGCGATGCGACCAAGTGTTTCAGCTTAGATGTTTTCTATTGACCATTGTTATTTTGAGAGGTATTTTTAGTTTTATAATTCTATTGAGATTCAGATTGTAATTTTTATGTATTTGCTTAATTGAATGTTGTAATTATTGTATTAATAATTCAATTTCCTGTTGAAATTAGTTTCAATTCAATTGCGCAGTTAATGCGTGTGCTAAATACCTAAACATGATAAATCTCATTTACTCATTATTGAAACGACAATGTCTCCAAAATTATGTGAAAATTACAGTTAATTGCTCGACTCTTTTATGATCAGACGACTCCATTAATATGTAATCAGTCAACTGATTATACACACACACACATACACACACACACACATACATACATATATATATATATATATATATATATATATATATATATATATATATAGAGAGAGAGAGAGAGAGAGAGATATGTATGTATGTATGTATTTATATGCATATGTATATATGTGTGTGTGTATCAGTGAATGGATTTACTTTACATACATGAGTTGAATGGAATATTAGTTACACAAATAAGTTTCAAATTTCATTTTATCTCAATCTATGTGATCTAAATGCTTTTGTACACTTTCTACGCAATTAATAGGCAGATGTTGCATGATTATAGAAGTCGCATATACAGCATAGACTGAATCTATGGAAAAATATATATATATATATATAATTGAAATACATACACGTTATGGATGCACGTTTGTGCGTGCGTGTTTGCTTATTTGGTTGATTGCGTTGTTGATGTTGAAAGTGGTAAAATTGTGTTGATTTGCTTGAAATATATTTTAAATGTAATTTTATTTGACTTTGTGGGTGTTTTTTGTTCTGATCTTTATTTTCTCGAGAATGATCTTCATTATAAATTGTCTGTCAGCTGAAATAGACAGACTGTACTTCGGCAACTTCGAATATAATGAAATGTAATGCTTTTGATGCTTGTTTAGCGTCTATTCAATAAATTGATTTTGCCCCTACACCGTTGAAGTGACTTGGTAAATACTATGTCGAAAGTGAAAGGGTATTCAAAGATAGTTGTCTATAAAGGAGGTGGTATGAGGGGAAAGTATTAAAAAAATATACTTTCAGTATGTTTACGGTAATGAATTGTTTAAGAATAAACATTATTTCTAAACTGAAGCGTCATTTGTTTGCTTTGACGGAATACACCTAGTCTTATTCTGCTGACAACTACCAAATATCTCTGCGTTCCATCGAACAAAAAAAGAGAGACTCTATATGACATGTTATAAAGAGCTGCTGAATCTCCTTTATAACACCCATAGTCATCTTTGAAATGGGAAATATATGATGAAAGTGTAGACATTTATGAAAAATATAAGGAAAAAAAGGGTTGGAATTAACTGAAGAAATGGCAAATAGTATGATATAAACTTTTGTAAAATCGATAGAAGACGGTTATATAGGTATATAGACAGAGAAATAAATATACAAATATATACATGGTGGGAAATTTGATTCAAAGAAGGTGTGATATTTGAATGTTTGAGTGTAAATTATGTTGAAGTGTACGCCTTCGATACTTCGTAATATGTATGACAAAGAGATAAATACACGTACGCACACACTCACACACACACACACACATACATGCACACGCATACACACACTCTCTCTTTCTCTCTCTCTCTCACGCGCGCGCGAACACAAATAGAACACCCACATATATACATGTGTGTGTGCATTTTCTGCTGTGTATGACTGCTCGAGAATATAGGCAAATAGCTAAGGTAAGTATGTAGGTTAAATATACTGGAAGTATGTAAGTTGTGTAACGCTCAATATCAACAGCACATATTTTATTTGTGTGCAGAGGAAGCATGAAATTAATGAAACCTCGTTTCCTTATAATTTGAAGTTGTCATGTTATTGGGTATGTGAAAGACATCAGTAAACATTTTTTTCCTAAGTTCTATGAATATTAATTCACGTAATATTACGTTGTAGAATTACATAAGTAGTCTTCGTAGTAAATACTTTGGAAGTATCGTCGTGGCCGAATCATGAAGAAAAGATTTAACTGCCCAGTTACACGACCATATTGATTTCGAAATGTTAAAATTTTACCGGAATGTATACGAAATGCATCATATTACCATTTGACTAAAATTATCTGAATTATATCCAACCTAAAATCGAAAGTTGCAGCAGTTCTTAGCAGTGCACTGCTAAGTACTGGGCGTATCTTAGTGATGTTAAAGAGCTGGAAATGGAGCAACTCATATTTTTTGGACACTTGATTCGTATGTAAAAATTAGCAGAATATAGACTGATCATCAAGTTTTCAAACTAATTTAAACACCGTTTCCCATTTTTGATACAGATCGTAATGTAATATAACCTTTGCTCTTAGATTTACTGTTTACATTAAAATAAAATTGGAAAATTGCTCAATGAAATAAAAAAAAAATTGTGAATTTTCAATTTGCTGCAGTTTCTACGGTCTAATTGATACCTGATTTTTCTGTTTGATTACTGTTAATAACTGTCGAGAACAATCACGAATGAACTTATAAATTAACAAGAATTTGTGGTTTCAGAATAAGACGAATATAGAGTAAAAAAACATGAGTTCATGAAAACAAAGTGTTTTGATATCATATGATACAAACTTTCATCGTAGTAGATCCGATGCCCACACTAATACAGTCACATGACTCTAACATCCACCGACAAATAAAATTGTTTCATTAAATAATAAGATTATTTTAAAACGATAATATCAAAAGCATTTTCGTATGAACCCTTATCCTAATGACTACACACACACGCACATACATACATACATACATACATACATACATACATACATACGATGGAGTGCTGAAAAGTTCCTATCTTAGGTAAGAGAAAATACAGGAGGATCAGTTATGGTTTTATCCAAAATATTACCCGCTCATATTCACACACTTATTGCAGTGGTCCTTCAATTTTTATAAAGCCTGAAAAAAATAAACTCGAAATGTTGGGCCTCCAGCTCGGCTTTTTGTGATACCCTTAAAGCCGGGAACTTTTCAGCATCCCTTTGTATATATTCATGCACATACACGCGCACGCACACACACACACACTTAAGTTTACATATGTATAATCAATCAATGATCACAATATGAGTTTATTTATATTATATTTTTTATATTATAATCAGACGAGAAGGCAATGCCGAAGCTCTATTCTACCGCCTGCGATACTAGTTGTAGGGATAAAGGAATATGTCTTCAAACCCGAAACCTTGCACGAATGTTTCCAACTGAATATAAACCCTTAGCGCCATCCACGTTTGCAAGTGGTGGTTTTAAACTGTGTGTTATACCACGCATGTACATCATGCGCTACTTGATATCAGAACACAAACATCCAGATCGAATAACACGACACATAATGTTCGAATTTCATAGTCTTGTAAATCGACAACCTTTGAATGAAAGGCAACGTTGATCCTATGCAACACCATTACAGTATTAAGTATCTATTTGCGTATGCACACAAACATATCTATGAAGCATATACAAGACATATTAAGTATAATTAGATGTATGTTCTTTTTATTCAGAAGAGTGCAAATTCTTCTTTATTTGTGGCTGACTACTTGTAGTTTTCTGTCAATATATGTATAAATTCGTACTTAAATTTATTTCTTGCTGAAGAGAAAATATATGCAGGCGTAATGTCTTGATATTCAAGGGAAATTGTAACTACCATAAAATAGCTAAAAGTACTGTTTTAATTGTCGATACCATTACATATTCTCACTATGTACGGTCGTGTGTGTAAAATTCGTCATTCTGAAAACAGAGCCAAACGACTCTAAGTAATTATGACTCCACATTTTCTTCAAGTTTAAATGAGTTATTGCAATAAAATATAACTCCTTTATATATAAGCCCACGACATTGTGAAATTAACTTCAAAAACAATTTTTTTGTATAATAGAAATTGCAAATATAAAGTATGGTGAACATATAAAATACCGTCTGTAAGAGAAGTGCAATGAAATATTGAATATATAAGTATACCGCAATTCACATGTTTGTCCGTCGTACACACGTATGTATGCACATATAACTTGAAGGAAGGAAAAGAAATATACTTTCTGATATTCATGTAATAAACGTGTTTATAAACACACATCTTGATTTTATTTCATTTGGGATAATTTAAATTATGGCTAATAGGAAAGTAATATATCGCATAGCTAAAAAAAATATTTATTAGTTTACATATATTTAATATACGTTTGGCTCGTAAAGAGAAATATATTGAAAGAAAAACAAACATGTATGCTTAAATCATGTTTGTGTATATTTTAATATAACACTTTTTCAACTCACGTTAATTTCACTCCCGTATTTTATTTCATATCCTATGCAATAATTATTTTATTGACAGCGTGCTATGTTGAATAGCTGGAAAGTTTGTTTAGAAAATAAAAAAAATAAGTTGAATTCTAAAACAGATGCTCTTGTATAGAGTTTTGCCGCATAAAATGGGTCTGGCGATAATGTTATGCGTCAGGTATTTGTCAGAATTGGGGTGTTTTAAAACTTAATAGCAGAAGATATGTGACATCTGATACATACGAACAATATATATTCCGTAAATGAGCTGAGGAATTATAAGTTTGTTAAAGGTAAAAATGATTGTAAACTTTTAGAAATTATTCTAAATTAGAAGATAGAAAATCTGTGAAGTTGAGGTGAAGTTGAGATTGTATTAGCTAAATGGGATTATTTTGCATCCGTATTTCTTGAGAAATATTTTGTATAGTTTTTATGTTGTATGTAATATATGTAATTATTTTCATTTTTCATTTATTTAAATACATGGTTGCATAACATTTACCGTCTACATAACCCAAACTTGCCCGCCCATTCATATCGAAATTTAATTTCCTCTTGCTGAGAAGCATTTCCTCTTTTATGTCATTTAATGCCAGTACAAACTTATTATGTATTTTCTAAATATTTGTCTGTGATATACGGGACAACTGCACAGCTATTGATAATTATATAAAAAGAAATACTACTATGTGCAAAATAAATGAAAATTCTTAAATTTCATAAAGTAGAAGAAATAGTAATGAAGTATTATATAAGCTACAGTTCAAAATCCAAAAGCGGCTAAAAGTGTGAATAATCGATAAAATTTGACATTCAATATTTATTTGAACATAAACTGAGTAAGAAGTTTATGATGATTAGCAGAAAAAAACAGCTAGAATGTAAACTGTTGTAGGTACTGATCTAGGGAATAAAAATCTACATGAAATGATATATACTGAGATATCATAAACATTTGTTTCAATCGTTTTCTATCTGCGATATATCTAAATATGCAACTGCCTATCAATAATGCATATGGTTGCATGAGCATGGTAATTATACTGTAAATCACGCATAGGCATTCATGCATACTCAAGCACATAAATATGACAACAAACATTCAAGGAAAAATAGGTGTGTCTAAAACAATATCAATGACAGCGATTTTTTTCCTGTGCACCAGTTCTACGCAAATTCGAAAGCCCTCATACTATTCTATTCGATTTAACACATTGATGTTACTCAATTTTCTTGTATAAGTGCGTGTATTCAATTTTAGACTTTACTGAGTATGTATTTCTGTTTTCGCTTACTCGGTAAGTGTTTAAATATATAAAATCAGGTTACCAGAAAATTTTAATTTAGATATTATTCAAATTTTGAGCAACAGACTAACGCCATTGCGGTCACCACACCAAATGTTTCTGAAACTAAAACCCTACGGTCTCAATGAGGGTAAAGCAATGTCAGACTGTGATATAATCAAATACGATTTGTCTTGCTTGGGACGCTAGCGATATACTAATGGGAATAATTTGAAAAACTAAGAGTACTCAAAAGTCTGTAAGACTGACGTTGGGAAGGAAAAAATGATTAGAAGCTCTATGTCATACATATGATTTAGGAAATCAGTGAAAGCTGTCTTCCTGTGTTCCCACTATTTCCATCATTACTTTGTTGCTTCGTCCAAACAGAGCAAAGATAGCAGTATCAATCCTTAATCATATTCTTAATCTAGTGGTCAAAATATATGAAAAAGCAATAAACTTGGTATGTTAACATTTTTCTTAAAACTTAATTGGCAAGGCATCAACGTCACATAAAAAGGAAGGCTTTTCTGTGAGAGCTGGCAAAGGATTTTTTGCAAAATTATTTGACATATTTTTAATCGTATAACGGCTACTAGTAAACATAAATTTCGAGAATAAAAAGAAAGTTGACATCAAATTTTTCAAACAATGGAAGAAGAAGAAACGTAATATATGCACTTCTGCATTCATGATATCGTCATTCATGCTTAGATAATTTCTGCGTGTACTGCCGCAAAATTCATTCGGAAAACATGGTTTTTCCATTGCTTTAAGGATTATGTAAAGCCGAATTGTCTGAAAACTACCATCTATTCTAAAATAGAAGACATTAAATTGGGATCCATCATCGCTTTCTTATTTAATAAAAGGTTTTAAGGAATAGAGTTAATGTATAACAATGAACATCTCCGCTGCTTGTGACATAAAATGAACCATACTCTGATTGAAAATATTCAATTTGTGCAATGATGCAAGTTTTTAAGTTACCTCATGCTATTCATGGAAATTATAGATGGACGCAATTGTTGCTGAATTATGGTGAATGAATTATATTTACATTTTCAGTAACGAGTTAGTTGGGGATAATAGAGATCTCTCAGATATAACTTACAAGCCCTCCTCAAATTACAGCCGTATAATGTTATAATTATTTTTGCTGTCTATCTATCTAGCTATATATATATATATATATATATATATATAGTAACAAAAAGGAGAGGAATTTCCAGTATCCCCACGTGGTGAGTTTTAGTCCAAAAATATATATGCAAAATAAAAGAAGGAAAATGTACGCATTTTACATAGTTTTAATATATTTTTGAAATATTTCATATTGTGTTTGTTAACCGGTTTCGCTTACGCTAATCATGATATTGAAATTATTATAATTTTGCATATTTTCAAGAAGGTTTTAGTCCATGCTATGTTCTCACAATAATTTCAATGTCATGATTAGCGAAAGTGAAACCGGTCGACAGACACAATATAAAATATATCAACATATACCTTAAAACTTTATAAAATGTGTACATTTTCCTGTTATTATATCAGGTCATTCCATAAGTTGTGTCCGGTTTTACCTTTTTTAAAATTAAATGAAATTTAATAGTATTTTAGTATGTCTAAAGGAATTAAAAATTATTTTTATGCATGTGCGTACATTTAAATTAATTATATATTATTTTAAAGAATAATAAGATTAAAAGTCCTTTGATTAAAACCCTTTTTAACATGGAAGTATCCAAAGAGCATTTGAGACACATAATGCTTTATGAGTACAAAAAAGGAAACTCTTCAGCCGAAGCGACTCGAAGCACACACTCAGTTTATGGGAAAGAATGCTTGAATAAAAAAACTTGCAGCAGATGGTTTGCGAAATTCAGAAGTGGAAAATTCAGCCTTGAAGATGAAGATCCAACAGAACCTCCAGTTGAGTTTGATGATAAGCTCCTTGAAGAAAGTCCTGCATTATCAGTTGAAGAAATGGCAATAAAGCATCGTTCAAACCATACAGCTTGGAAAGGTTCCTAAACTTGGAAATTGGGTTCCTCATGAATTTTCCAAAAGCAACCGCAAATCCTGTGGTAACATCTGCTCTTCTCTCCATCCTCGCGAACTAATTTCACCCTTTTTTTGTAAGACTTATGCCTGGTGACGAAAAATGGATCTTCTATCGAAATGTTAAACGTCGTAAACAATGACTTGGTAAAAGGGAAAAAGCTCAACTACAACCGAGAAGGGAACTTCATAGGAAAACGTTTCTTCTCTCTGTCTGGTGGGATTGCAAAGGAGTAATTCTCTTTGAATTGTTACCACCTAATGCAACACTCAATTAGAGCATTTGAACCAAGCTTTGAAGAAAAAAGACCCGCTTTAGTGAATCGAAAATGAGTGAGGTTTCATCAGCTCAATGCGCGACCCCACACTGCGAAGATCATATCACAGAAGACCGAAGAGCTTGGTCGGGAAAAAATTCCTCATCCACCTTCTTCTCGCGACCTTGCTCCTTGAGACTACCATTTGTTTCGTAGCTTACAGAATCATTTGCGGGGCATAACTTTCGCAAACCAGGAGGAGGTCGAAATCGACTTTTCAGATTTCCTTCGCTTTGAAAACAAAAGAATTTTACATTGATGGGATTAAAAGCTTTTAAATATATGGGAGTAAGTCATAGATAATCAGAGGAAGAACATTGATAATTAAATTTCAATTAAATATAACACTTGATCACTTGTTTTCTTTCTTCAAAATTCGGACAGAACTTATGGGATGACCTGATATATATATATATATATATCATTGATAGAAAAGACAACAAAATAAAAAAATAGACCTCGATATTATGTAAATAGAGGAATTTATCTGTAAATAATATGTGACAATTATTCCGTAGCCATGATAAAACTCCGAGTTTCGGCTGCCGGGACGGAAACTCACGCCGCCATCTCTTCAGTTATCTGGCCATTGAAAAATGCCCGTTTTTCGCTGCCCTGAAAAAGCGTTATTTTTCAATGGTCAGATAATAGAAGAGATGGTGGCGTGGGTTTCTACTCCGGCATCCGAAACTCGGAGTTTTATCATGGCTACCGAATAATTGTCACATATTATTTACAGATATATATCTATATATATGTAGGTACCCTAAAAGAGTCTTGTCTGTGGTACATCTCTATGTAAATGGAGAATATGTGCGAAGAAGTAACTTCGAATATATATGTGTGGGTATGTGTCTGTATGTGTGTGTCTCTTTGTGGATACACACTCTCACACGCGCGCGCGCACGCACCCACACACACATACACACACAGATATATAGCATATTGCATATATTGACAGAGAAACTTCCTTGTTTATGACAACTTTTACTGATTAGTGATTTCGTACAAAAGGGAAGGCGGTGAGCTGGCAGAACCGTTAGCGCGTTGGATGATATGCTTAGCGGTAGTTCGCCCATCGCTACGTTCTGAGTTCAAATTCCGCCGAGGTTGTCTTTGCCTTCCATCCTTTCAGGATCGATTAATTAAGTACCAGTTACGCACTGGGGCTGATTTAATCGACCAGTCCCCTCCCCTCAAATTTCAGGCCGCGTGCCTCTATTAGAAATGATTCAATTCAAATGGGATGTTGGCACGAATTGTCATTGTGCATGTGAATAGTTCTTTGATTGTTATTTGCTTTCTTCGTCCCAATGTCTCTTGCAAAATTTATGAATATTTCAATGAGCTAATAGTGCTTTCCGATTAGCAGAATATCAAGGATTACACTATATCATCCCAAATAATTCACATGTCTGTCTCCCCTGATCGTTGAGTGGCTTTCACCTCTTAGGACTCGCAGAACAATTATTATACCATTCCCTGATCAGAGTCATTGATTCCGTATCATAGTGATACTGTCCCCTCTTGTGCAATCGATTAGAACACTCTCAGACTCTCAATACCTAAGTTATGTGACATTATTTTCTTGTTTCGTAATTTCGAACGCAACAGATAAATTTTTGAGGGACTTTGTTATATCTGATGACTTATAACAGGCTTGTATCCTTTAAATCGGACTTCATCTGGTGAGGTGCCCATTCAGCACACACATTCCGAGACCTAAATTATTGGATCGCCTTTTATAATGCATTCTTGTCAGAGTCCAGTCCTCGAACAAGTTCATGGGTGGTGACGTATATATCCACGTGACTCAAACCTTCCACTTGTTGATTATTCGTGTCTGTTGGTGCAATTGATACTCTATAACTGCGAAGTGTTCCTTTTATGAATCTTATTCCTTCATATGTGCACCTTATTCTTGTGAATAACTGTCATCACCGTAAAAAAAAAAAAAAACACGTGATCTTCTTTGGATATTGGACACCAGCATAAAGGAAGACAAGAGAATTTTGAACGCTACTTTGTATTGTAAGAGAGTGTTACGCTTCTTGAGAATGTGATACAAACTCAAGAGTTTTTATACATGACCATACAAAGAAAAAACAACTATCGAGTGTTCTATGAAGTCAGACGACATTTAAAGAAACTCATATTTTAAACATTATATTTTTTCCGGTTAATAGTTTCGGTGAGAGGTTGTTTGAGAAGGATTTGAGGAAGGTGTTTCAAACTCTCAGTACTTGAGTTATGTGACATTATTTTCTCGTTTCGTAATTTGATAAGCAACAAATAAATTTTTGAGGGAATTCGTGATATCTGATAACTTCTAACTGTATTAGCATTCCACCATTCCTTGATTTATCAAAACAAAATTTTAATTTGGCTCCAATCCATATTATTAAAAAATCAAATGTGTCAAAATTGATAATCGCAATGCAATTTGCTGTCTTCTGTAATATTTTACCTGGCTGAATAATACGTTATATTATCTTTTTATTAAACATGATGTACACTTCTATTTAAAGATCGAGGAGCAAAACATGCTTAATTTGTCATTGTACTTATTTAGTAGCTTCATAAGCAGTTACCCGTTTTTTTTTTCCGTTTGCTATGCATCTAGTGTTTTTTTTATTTATGCTATATATTTGAAAATATATAAATAATGAATTTTCATATCGAACTCATTTACAGAATTAAAGGTGCAGTGTACTGATTTAATGATTATAAATTCACATACTTTATCAATTATAATTTCACTAGATCAAATTGGAAATTTGATATTCCGAATGATAATTAATAATTATGAGAAACTGATACGATGAAAGACTAATGGAATTTTTATAATATGCTTTCACTAATGATTAATCTATAATAACAATTATTTCAATTAAATTCGGGAAACATTTCAATGAAAATTACATTCATTATCAGTTTAGACAATATAATTTATGATTATTGAACTTTTTATATTGAATTAAAATTAGTTATTAGAACTCCTGTTGTGCCCTATGTTGATTAATTTGTTTCATGTATTACGTAACATGAAAATAATTGTATTTATAATGTTTAATTTTCACTTGTATATAATAAAAAAAAAATCAAAAATCAATATTTTTACTTGATAAGTGCGATTAGTGGTGCAACGTAAGATTGCAGATTTTATTTTAGTACGTAATCATATTTAATATATTATATTGGGTGTTAAATTATACAGGAATGAGATGCATACGTGCATGTGTTCGCGTGCGCACTTGTGCATGCGTGTATATGTGTGCATTGCAGGTGTTCGTGACATTCTTTCAGATATGCGTGGCGTTCTCTTAGCTTTGCGTGTCATTCGTTGAATAAGAGATAAGCAACAATGATTATATATATATATATATATATATATATATATATATATATATATATATAATAATTTTCCAGAGGATGTAGCAACCGTTACCAATATAGCATAAGAACTTACCATATATATATGCATAAGTTGGTGTCTGGTAAAAAGTTTACTACACAACCAGATGGTTCCGAGTTCAGTCCCGCTGCACAGCAACTGGAGCGACATTCTTCTGCTACAGCTTCTGGCCAACCAAAGTCTTACGAGTAGATTTTGTAGACATATACTGGAAGAAGCGGGTTACTCTTTTACTCTTTTACTTGTTTCAATCTTTTGACTGTGGCCATACTGGAGCACCGCTTTTAGTCGAGAAAATCGACCCCAGGACTTATTCTTTAGAAGCCTAGTACTTATTCTATCGGTCTCTATTGCCGAACCGCTAAGTTACGGGGACATAAAGACATCAGCATCGGTTGTCAAGCGATGTTGGGGGACAAACACAGACACACAAACACATACACACATACACACATACACATATACACATATACGACGGGCTTCTTTCAGTTTCCGTCTACCAAATCCACTCACAAGGCTTTGGTCGGCCCGGGGCTATAGTAGAAGACACTTGCCCAAGATGCCAAGAAGTGAGACTGAACCCGGGACCATGTGGTTGGTAAGCAAGCTACTTACCACACAGCCACTCCTACGCCTATATATATATATATATGACCCTAAGGCCGTATTTCACTCGTGTATTAGTCCTTGTCTACCGTCCTAAATCACACTCTGCTTTATCGACCAACACCTACTCCGAAATTGCTAGCCGTGTGCCAAAATTTGAAACTATTAAAATGACATATTACACATCCTTGCTCTCATACTTCTGTCTACTTGAAAACTAAGGACCACATTTTCATCAATACGATATTCGAAAGCCTACTTGCTATATCAGCGAAAAGTGACCGACTTTTTATCTAGTCAGCGAATCACGATTTAACATCAGATTCAGTATGTTTCATTTCATTCTTGCATGAGAAATTGAAACAGACAGAAAACAATGAATATTATCACAGAATAAAAATATTCTGGTTTAAAATTCTGCAGAAATAAGCTTTTATTTTCTCTTGATATCTTTAATCAAATTTAACAGTACAACGCGATTCACGCTCACACCTGCGCAGTCACAGTTACAAACACGCATACACAAGCTCAGACAACGTACGTACACAGGCGAATGCATATAACCACATATTGTTCTACCTTTGTTCTTTCCCTGGTTACATAAAATTAGACGCAGTGTTTCATGTTGGAGCACTACTCCATCATTCAATATCGCAGATCACAGTATCAATTCTAATTCTCATTCTATATTTCAGTAAATTTTGATAAGTGCACCCGCACACGCTTTACTAAGAAATTTAAAAAACACTCAGATCTTTGCAAGGAATTAAATACTCTGACCACCTAATTTGTCGCAAATCCTTTATTTTTGTTCAGAAAAAGGTGGGGTAATCGCCCATCCCCACCCTCCTTGGATTTTCTCTTTCTTTTTCGTTGAATGAATTACGGTAACCTCCTACTATGCCACAAAACAGTGTGAGTGTGTGAATTTGGATAGGTTGTGTATAAGTGTGTATTTGTATATGTATACTATATATGTATATATAAATGTATATGTAAGCGTGTCACGTATTTTGTTAAACTGTGTGGTGTAAATGTCGGGAATGTTTGTTAAGAAGACTGTGAAACTGTTAAGTTATGGGTTTTGTGCAAGTGAGTGAACTGAAAACGTGAGGTAATGAAAGGGGTTTGAAATTCAGATCATTAGGGATGGACGGCAGAAAAGAAAAATTACTGATTCAGCCAGTGGTAGAAGTCCGGAGCACTCCTTTCAAGTCTAGTCAAAACACAAACGAATACATATATGTAAACCTGTGAATCGAAATGCACTAGTAGGCTTCTTTTTTTCTTTGTTGGCTTGCTTCGGGGGATAAATATATATTACGCAACTGTATGTGAGGACTATATAAGACAGGCTTTAATTCAAGAAGCTGACCTCATAATACACTGACATAAAAAAAAAATCAAGTATTGTAATTTTAAATCGTATCGTGATAAGTTATCGGCAAATCCAATTAGGCACTGAGAAACAAAAATAAGAGAGTACTATTATAAAATACTTTAAGCTGCAATACAAACTAAATATTTAGGAAGTAACTTCATAAATATACAAACAATTATCTTTGTAATTGGTCTATTGCTTTCATTAATACAAAATAATTTTCCGTTTAATTTTTTGACTAATTTTGACAATTATCTAAATTACTGTCAGAGTCCTAAGCTTGAAATACGCTGACGCATTCACTTCATTGAACCTTGAATACAGAGTTCCCTTTTTTTCGTGACCTGCATTTTGTGTGTGGAGAAATCTCTCTCTCTCAGATCTATTCTATTTGTTTTTAAACTATGATACTTAAACTCACGTAATTTAATGTGTTCACTTGAGATGAAAAATTTATTCCGTGATTTATTTGTATTTTTATTTGTTATTTATTTTATGATTTTTCAAGCAATTACTACTGGTAAATATGTCGCCGAACTACGACTGGTAATTTTCCTATTACATCTTTGCCATAGCATTATAAACAAAAGCATTGAATGTACAATTATGCTTGCAAATGCAAAACAACACATACAACATATACAAACGCAAAATTTCATGTGTAAGAAGTCACTTGAAACTTATTCCTTCCCCAGTCGCAAAAATATTTTTTTATACTGAATTAAATTTGGGTCATGCATCGATCCATTTCTTTCGTGTTCCTTGATGTGTAGAAAGTATTTTATCCGAAATCATAAAATGTTATATTAAAAGAATTTTATTGTTCTATCCCTGCTCAAATAAAAGAAATACTGAAATGCTCACCAGTGGTTTGAAATCAAAGAAATACTTAAAGCGCTTTCTCGTAACGTATCTATTTTGCTAGAAAATTGTAACTGATTTACTATCATTTCTTTTTGTAACATGGGGATCAGAACAAGATACCAAGATAAATTGCAAATATAAATCACCGTTTCTTTACATAGTACATATATTATTAAAGACTAATATTGCATTGGATTTACGTGGCAAAATAACAGGATAGATATTTTTTCTAGTAAAAACTATGAATTTAAGTCATGTTTTGAAGGCAAGAATTTATTTCAACATATTATGTGTTGAAAATGCCTGTTTTATAGGAGAGAAATAGATGAAATAAAATATATATCTGGCAATATACAATACAATAAACTGTAAGAAATGATATGATTAATTGAATTGTTTGATGTTAGTACCTTACAAATCTCTGTATTGCTTGTGTAATATAGCAATACATCGATTACATCAACGTATTCTTGTGTACATTATAGACGAAATAAGTATTTCATTAGCTTTACGGCAGGGAGTAAAAGAAAGAAATAGATATTGATCTAGCTAAATAATAATGTAAGAAACAAGCTCTTGAATTCGCTTCAGTAACGATATCAGAAAATTATATTTAAAAGAAAGAATGAAATATATTAGGAGTTAAATGTTCATTAATTGAATACCTTGATTTATAGATCACGTTCTGGTCTCTTAAATTTTCCGAAGAATTTGATTACTTGCATTTATCAGTGACAAATTTTATCTAAAGCTATAAATAGCGAAACCGAGTCATAAATATAGTTGAATGAGCTTACGTTAAAGAGTATATCACACATATTGCAACGAACTAAAGATTAATTTTATCATTTCCCTAACGCAATACTAAATTAGACTAAAATATATTGTAGCTCGTATCGCTAAAGTAAAACGATTATACTTCCATAGGTTCATATGTGTGTGTGTTTAACCGTATGTGTGTGCATGTGTATCAAATCAAATGCTCACTTTCGATCAGCAAAATAACCACAGTAGTCATTCAATTCAGAGAATACTTATGTGATCATCTGTAGTTTGTAGGAACCTTTTGTTAAGTTCTCTTTACAATAAACTCATTCCTTACGTTGCTAATACTTGTTTGTTTAAACGGTTAAAAAGCTAATTTTCTAACTAAATAAACTTCAACAATTTCATTGTACAAAAAGAACTTCAATTTATTTTCAAGTGATACGAATAGCAGTTATCGCTTCTCATTTTTCTATCTCTCTCCCTCTTTCTTTCTCTCTCTTTCACTCTCTCTCTCTCTCTCTCTCTCTCTCTCTCTCTCTCTCTCTCTCTCTCTCTCTCACTAACTCTCAATCCCTCACTGTTTCTGTTTCTCTCATTCTTTCTCTACTTTTCCTTCTTGCAATTTCTATCATATACTAGTTATAGTTAAGGTCATTGTAACATGTTACTTATTCTTTACAACGTTTGTTTAAAAACTTATACTCTTTGATAGATCGAAAATATGATCAAAGGGCTTCAATCTATAAACATTCGCTATTTTACAACCAAGTTGCATCTAAAGTAATATTATCCAATGTTATTTTCTTTTCAACCCGAGAAAGATTTAGTTGATATTACAGCCAGGAAGAACTTCTGTGTCTAAACTCTTCTGATGGATCATATGCAAAGATTTGAATATTGTCTTACATTTAATATGAATAATGTCAAAATATAATTAGGAATGTAAAAAATTAACAAATGCTACAAGCATCAACGCTGGCGGAGGAAGAAATGCAAATCTCATCATCTCTGTTGATAGAATATACTAGCTTTCAGTTAAAATATGATCTTAAAAAATGCTTCAAATACATTTTTGCCTTTGATTCAGAACCTAATTACAATATTCTCTCTAAATCTGAAGAAGAAAAAAATAATTCAATAGCGAGCAGACACACACATATAAACATGCACAAACTCCACATTTACGCACAAAATCAAAACCGCAAGTATACATGTATATATAGATGAAATTACTAGCTAGGAACATAGACCAAGAAAAGCAAGCGCAAGATATGAACAAACTAAACATCATCCATAATCCAGTCAGTCCCATTTATTTTTTAAAACAACTGGATTACATCATAATTTTACACTGCTTGACGTTATTCCTCGATTTTATTACTTTCTTTATGGCAATAGATAATACGTACAACTTAAGAAACTGTAAATCTAACTTCACATAAAAGAAATCTCTACTCTACATTCTATTCTGATTTAAACTAATTTGTTTTTGTCTTCTCTAAAGACTTCATTTCATTTGCCAAGTTGTCAGCCATGACCATCCTAAGCGTTTTTAAGACTATGCATTTATTATGAAGATCTTGTTGAAATCTATGTAGTAATTCTTAAACATACTGATGTGTAATTTCGGCTTCTTTCGGCTCCAATCTTTATCGTGGCGTTGGTCACAGTAGCTTTAGAAGCCTTTCAGAGACAAAAGCACAACTCTTCATTCAGATGCACAATCACTTCCTCGTTGCTGTATTTCTCCTACGGCGTTCTTCGGAAGTGTAAAATGTGTAGGAAAACAGCATGTGGAATCTTCTAAAATAATGAAGTTTGAGATATTATGAACCGTAGAATATAGAAAGGAAGTGATAAGCCCAATTTGATGACATTAGGGCGAATCAGGAAGGAAATATTGAAATGTTAGAATAAATACTTAACAGAAATATTTAATTCTGATAAAATAAACTTCTTGGAATCTGTATGTGTGTGTGTGCAGATTGAGACAGACAGAATGACAGACAGACACACACAGTAATGCATAAACACACACATACACACACAAATACGCATGTTTGTGCCTATATAACTGTATACGCATGTGTGTCTATGCGTTTATGTATAAATGTGTGTATATGTGAGGTTGTCTTTGTGTATCGTATATAAGTTACAGGGACGTAAACGAACCAACAGCGGTAGTTAAGCGGGGTATTCTATTTCAGATAATACAAAAAATAACCTAATGAGTATATCTGAAAGCAAAGGTGTTTCAGTATTGGAAGGTTACAATATATATACATATACACAAACTGTATACATATATATGTATACATATATAAATACATATATGCAATCATCAGATTTACAATTATTCCAATTCATTTCACGTTCTTTTTCAAAATATTATATATCTAATTTTACATCCTTTTAAAAATGAGCAGTACAATTAAGCATTAAAGATTAAAAATCAATATGTAAAAAATAATATGCATTTGAATTTTTCTTGTTATATATCCCATTTAAACTCAGACATTTTTATTCTGATGTATAATTTTATATCTCACATTTTGTATTTGACATATACTTGATTTTACATGATTGATATATATATATATATATATATATATATATATATGTATATATATATATATATATATATATATATATATATATATATATATATATATATACTAATTAATATTTATAATATATAATTTATACATTTTAATTCTTAATATTACAAAGTATATTTTTTATTTTTAATTCTTAATTTTTAATCTTTAATTTCTAATCTTTAATGCTTAATTGTACTCCTTATTTTTTAAAGGGATGTAAAATTAGATATATAATATTTTGAAAAAGAACCTCAAGATGTGTTGCAATAATTGTAAATCTGACGATTGCATATATGTATTTATATATATATGTATATATTTGTGTATACCGTTTCTGTATATGTATATATATCGTAACCTTCCAATACTGAAACACCTGTTGTTCCTTCATATTTTATAAATCAAATATTAACTAAAGTAGGAGATAATTAATGAAGTATAAAATGTACCCTGCTGGTAATTTTCTGTTATATCCTTTAAGATATATTTCGTGAAGTGCAATCTGATACCATGAGTTTACTTTCAGATATACGCATTAGGTTATATTTTGTATTATCTGAAATAGAGTATCCGCATATCGATTAATTCCCCAAAATTGAATTAATATTCACGTTTATCAGATACTTTGTATATTTATAGATAAATATATAAGTATATGATAAATAAGACCCCCAAGGTACGATATGTAGATGCATGTAATGTTGAAGGGTTGTATCTGATTGATTTGAAAATTTGTTTTCCCAAATTATCTTTATATAATCAAAAGGTTATAGTCGATACGAGGCTATGACAGAACAAAATTGCCCAAGAGCCGCACAACATCACCAGTGTGTATCTATGTGTATTTTTATGTATATATATGTATATTTATGTTTACATATATATATGTGTGTGTGTGTGTGTGTGTGTCTATATATATACATATATGTGTGTTTATGTATGTATGTATGGACGTGTGTATGCATGTACAGCTAATATAACGATATTTTTTTTAAAATTTAATCAGTAGCCAGCATATGTAAGATGCCTGTTAATGTGAGAATTGGAAATACAATTAGAAGGTCAAAAATTAAAATATTTCTTTGCCAATACGCTGGAAAATAGACACAAAGTCATCTAACCACATAAAATATGTTTACTTATACACCACGTCTCGAAACAAGGAAAGCAAGCTAATAGAAATTCATGAAAATATAATTATCCTCGAATCGGTTCCGATTTCTGGATTAATCCAAAAAAGGATTCTTCCCTCATCAGCGAGGATCACAAAATGAAAATAAATGAAATACTTAGACATACAACGGAAAACGAGATTCAAGGTCATGTATACATTTAAGTACCCCAAGTGTATTTAAATATAAATGGTAGTCAATCAGGAAACGCACATATGTGGTTAACCTGTCCTGAAGTGAATGGGAATTAATATACTTCTAATATAAGCATAAAACTTTAAAACAATTTTCAGTGGCCTGCATATGAAAAATACTTTTTAAAATGAAAATTATGAATACACGTAGTGTATTAATATAAGTGAAAATATTTTATGTGGCTAGACGATTTAGCGTCTATTTTTCAGCACATTGGCAAAGAAATGTTATTCTTTTTGCCCTTACTTGTATATATATATATATATATATATATATATATATATATATATATATATATATATATATATATATATATATATATATATATATATATATACATATATACATATATATATATATATATATATATATATATATATATGTATAGAAAGAGAGAGAAGGAGAGAGTGACTAATCGTACATAAATTTTGTGTTTACTTAGGTAGAATGCCAACCATATATTAGTAGTGAATTGGCTGTTGATTCTTTGTTTATTGCATGTAGGTTATGTCCACTTACACTCCTATCTCCGAAATTTATATATTTACAATCTACTTCTTGGGTTATAGGTGAAATAAACAACCAGAATATATGTGTAGTTTTCTAATCGTATAACAATAGAGATATAAAGGTTAGTTTCTTTTTCCTAAGACATGACAGGACATAGATATTCATTCGTTCAATTGATTAAACATTTTAATCAAACCAACGGAAATTACATTATCGATAATTTTACAATTTTCTTCAAATTATTAGCGAACATTAAAACAGCCGTACACACAGAGAGGCATAGAAGCTTACATCTACAACCGCATACACCTTCAAACGCACGTAATGAGACAGATATTGACCAAGTCCACTATAACTCAAAATATCTCCTGTTTTTCTAACAGTTTTCAGTTATTTTTCGCTATAGAACTTCCTCATCTTTTCTTCTATATTTACATTCCCTAAGTTATTTCCTGTCATTCAGAGAATTCTAAAGCGCATGCGTACGCACACTTGTATCTTACGTGTACATATGTGCATACATTCGAACATACTCGTATATAAAGCATATAGGGGATGAGAAAGATTTGTATCATCGAGTACTGGAATTAGATCAAGCTTGCTGTCAGCCATTATAACTACTGTATCGCCTGTCCAAATTTAAAACTTTAATTTCACAATGAATATTCCTTACAGCAGCGATATTTCTCGGAAAAGCACTCTGTAGTATCGAATAGAGGAACGGAACTTTAAATTATTGCTGCGTTTTAAGAGGAAACTTGACTCCGATTGATGTAAACTTATCTTTTATATTTTCTCTGAACTAGTGTCATGTAGACTTTAAGCAAATCAAGCGACCTCACCCTTTCGTTTTTATTTATCTATTACATGTTCTATGGTTTTTCGTTTGCCTGACCGCTAAGTTACTATGAGGTATACACACGAAGACAAATTATCAAGCGGTTGGTTGACAGATACAAACGCAGGGACGTACACATACACACGCATCTATATATATATATATATATATATATA
>NC_142930.1:143607976-143615476 GCF_046866305.1 Octopus bimaculoides
TAGCCAGCAACAGGAAACGTTTTTCATCTGAGCAACACTGAAATTCAAAATAAAGGTTTTTACTTCACTCATTAGAAAACTTTTATACGCTGCCAATTGCGTTCTTCTCAGTCATTCTGAAACAGGTGTGCAATCTCTTGTATCTGCTTTTGACTCAGCTTGTGATGATTTTGGTCTGACCATAAACTTGAAAACAGCTGTTTTAATGATTCAACCTGCGTGTGGTGCTATTTGAAACGCCACTAAAATTTTTGTTAACAGTAAGTTACTTGAGGTTGTCGATTCGTTCATCTACCTTGGAAGCTCTGTACTAAATGATGGAAATCTTGATACAGAAATATATCTGCGAATACAAAGGGCAGCAAAAGCATTTGGTAGCTTGGAGTCACGTGTTTGGCGCCAGCGACATATAAATAACCATACAAATTTGGCTCTTTACAAATCATTTGTCTTACCGTCCTTGTTGTATATCATGCCCAACTTATCCATCCCATATACGGCTCCGTATACGAAAGATGGCCTCGATAATGCAAGTTAAGTGTAAAATATTTTTGACGATAAAATCCGATTAAATCCTCTGAATATAGAGGCCCAGCGTGGTCGCAGCTTAAAAGCTGAAACAGTCATGTAACAGAATAGAATCTGTTTTCTATTTACTGAAATGTGTTTGATCTCATACACTCTCTCTCTCCTTCTCACTCTTTTCTTCCCGCCTTCTCTTACACTCTCTCCTTTCTCTCTTTTTCCCTTTCTCTCTTTTTCCCTTTCTCTATCTTTCTCTCTCTTTCACTCTCTCTTTCTTCCTCTGTCTCTCTCTCCCTCAGGTACATTCTTTCTATATACATTCTTTCCCGTTTCCTATCACATATTATTTCTCTCTCTCTCATATTATTTCTCTCTCTTTCTCTCACTCGCTCCCTTTCTCTCTTCCTTTTCTCGTTTAATTTCTTTCTATCTTCTCTCTCTCACTTACTCTGATACCTTATTTTCTCCTCTTTTGTTTCTTTACTTCTTTTCTATCATATGATTATTGGTATTTCGTCTACATCTTCTGGTCAAAGTAGGTTCTATTTTAAAACTGATCTCTTGCGTAGCATTTTTGGTCAAATTAGCAACGTAGCTACCATCGTTATCGCACTGAAGAAGCGTACCGTATCACCGGTCGTGTCTTTTCAGCTAGATTGCGCCATTGAGCAGGTACATTTTCTGGACGTAAAACACTGTATTGGCAGTATACTTTATTTTCTTCAGCCATTTTGTAGTGGATTAATCCTCCTTAAATCAGCCAAACGCTTATCATTTTCTGGCATGTATGCTTATCTGGATAGCGTCGAGTTGCTCCTTGGTTGTTACTGCGCAAAATATTCTTTCCTTTATTTCATATTGACCAAGAGACACCTTTTTTCAACACCGGTGACAATGCGGTAAATAAATTTCTATTTGAGTCCACAAGTAACCTTTTGTCGGACGCAAAACATGATTGAGGAGTGCTAGTATTCGATACTCATTCAATGCTTGAGGTACCCATCCAGTGAAATTAGCGGGTCACAGTATATTGAAAGCATCCTTCTGATAGGTCAATTCCTTTGTGGATTGGTGCGGATCCTAGTGAATGAGATTTTGCACTCAAACCACATTTTACAGAACAATTGTAATGCCGAGAGTCTGTGAGTTTCAATCATCTCTCCTTAAATAGTAAGAGATCATTTCTTGGCAGGTCAGGTAAAGCACCTTTTCCCAACTGAGCACAAAATGTTCTTGTGTTATCAATGTAACTTAGATTGAAAACGGATAGAATCTGTTGATAATGTTCAGTTTTCTAACACTTGGCACTCCGTCGTTATATGATTGAAACGTTTATTTAAACTTCAAAAACAATAAACAAAAATTATAGAAGAATGCATAAAGCTGAAGAAAAAACACCTATAAAGCATGATTTTATTTTCGTGTTAATTGAAAAAACAATGTAACTAACTGAAGGAATTTATCAGACAACCAAAACGTGCACTAAATCAACGCTGATCGGGTAAGCTATCATTCGACGGTCCTCCAGTCTTAACAGAACAGTCTTTTGTAATACAAGCTTACATTTTCAAATGTGATCTTTTTTTTTTTCGATGGATCAGAATATTTTTGGGATATGGCTGCTACATCTAGCAAATTACGCTACCACGTAGAAAAGCATTAACTAAATGAAGTATGTAAAATATAATACATTGGTGTACGTATCTGAGATAACTTACCGAAAATGCATTTATACATATAAAGCTTCATGAAATTCATAGCTATTTCAAATACGAATAGAAACAGAATGAATCTAGTGCAAACAGTAAAAGTTTAACTTTGATATTAGTTATACGTATGAATTTATAAGACAGTTATAGAAGTATTGATTGTAAATAACCTTAAGGAAAGTGCTTCTGATGGCATTTATAAATATGCAAAGATTTTTTTTTTTTTTATATTCTATATTCAATTCAAAATATTTCATTGTAGCTTGCTTTCTAAAAATCTGATCTACATATACATTTTTTCCAGTTTCAAGAACAATCGAGCTTAGTAATAAAGAAACAATAGTTTTTAAAATATTATATATGAAAAGAAGAATCGGTAATGCGCTAAACAAATTAGCCTTTGATTTTAATTTGCTTTCCTTTGCGTTATCAAATTAGATGGCATTGGGCGAATTCCTTGCTATGATTCTGTATTCACTATGATAAGTACTCGTTAAAGCTGACTATAGTGGACTATGCCTTCGCACAAATGTTGCATTTCTGAGAAAGTATTTTCATCCCTAGATATGCAGGCATCGGGAAATACGCGGGACATACAGAGTTTCGTTCGCCAGCGTTCTAAATTCAAATGCATCGGACTTGATCTTGCATTTTCTTGCCATAACATTAAGCTATTGCATTGAAATGTAATTCATTTTGCGCATATCTGTATCACAAATATCTAAAATATTAGTAGTTATTCTATTATATTCCGTTAAAACATCAAAGCCTAATGATTATGAAATGAATGTTAAAGTATAACCTTTGTCTGTTTCCATGTTCATGATCACGGAAGACTTCTCAGTGTTAAAAGCAGACTTTGTTTATATTAATAGCAATATTGGTCTCTTTGTACGAGTGTGCAAAAACGTTTAGCTTGAAACAAATTATGCATATCCCAAAAGTATTATTAAAATAAATTCATACTTAATGTCAAAAGGCCTCGCAGTTTGCGTCTGCTTTACTGAACTTTTGATGTAGTGATGATAATAATGTAAAACTATGTACGCACCAGTTTCTATTTGCAAATAGTAACGCATTCAAATAAACAGAATCTGATAAAATACTACCTGTTTTTTAACCTTCGGGAACTGCAACAAATATTTTAGACCTTTCAAAAGGGTATTATCATAATTGGCTTTTCTATCAATTAACAGTTAATTATGATACAAATGCAAATAAAATTATCAAAGAATGTATTTCACGTTGCTGTATTGATCTCATCATACCCCTTTTGTTTTTAGTTGCAGACAAGGCTGCATTATAAATATATAACATAAATAAATTCATTTAGTTACTTAAGCAGACATAATCAGCGAATATTTCCAGGCAATACTACAATCTTAGGCTAGAGAGAAACCTAATGACATCGTTTTCAGCCAAACTGAAAATTTAGGTTGTATTATACAGACATATGTACATACATATATATATATATATATATATATATATATATATATATATATATTAGCAAAACGTAGATTAGTTAAAATGTGTTTGTGACATATTTCAACTGCTAAAACGCCAATTCACTGCAATTAGCCTAAAGAAAATTTTCTCTTATCATAAAATTCGTAAAAGCACCATATCTGTCCACGGCTTAGAGCTAATATTGGGATAAGTATGACAATCCCATCTTTTTACGGGAACTGAGGGTCACATTATTTGATTATTGAGGCATAAAAAGAGCTTTCAGTGATATTATTTCATGTAGATAGACTCTGAAAGACTTCCTCATTGTTTCGTAGTCATCTTGATATCTACTGTTATGACTCAAATTTTGGATTTAATTTATGTAGAATAAACTACTTCCATGCCGTTTCCTATCGGATTCTTAGTTTTACTTCTCATTAATATTCAGAATACATTGGATAATTATAATCAACATAAACATTTTATTAAAAAATTGTATGCTTTCTTTATTTTTCTTAATTGTTTTTTGAAAATATCCGAAATTCGGCAAAGTGCTTCTGCTATTTCCTTTCAGAAAACTAACACTCAGTCGCAATAGATATCAAACAAGGTATCTTGCATTAAATGCAACTCGCATATACAAATTTCTATATGTTTAATAACTGACAAGTCTTATCAATTTTGATGACAGTGATATCAGAATTAGAATTAAATGTGTAATTACTACCACATATCCTATTCTGGACCGGATAGCATACTCGGTGTTATACGTTACTCTATACAGATCTCGTAGAACGTTATTGCTCTTTACATATCAGAGAGAGAGAGAGAGCGCGCTTTTACATATACAAACAAAAACTACCTGTCAGCTCGTCAAAATTTGGCTACATATTAATCGACTAACCTGCAATCAAGATTTTTTACTATTTTCCTCATTTAGTGTACCTATAATTATTTTTGAAATATCCCAACGCTCTCTGTGCACGTGTATTTACTTTATCCAATACTTCGTCTTCACAACTCCCAAGAAATGAAAATCAGTCCCTGGATGAGAATGTTCAATAAAAATTAATCTACACCAGTTGAATACATATTTGCTTAACTCATATTTGCTTAACTTCACTGTGATGCCAACCAATTACTTGGTTGTTACCACCCTCCACTACTCCGATAAACTAATAAGACAAATCATGTTGTATTCCATGGAGTGCGGCAATGCCAACGAAAGATAAAATAAACAGAAGGTATTTATTTCTTTGAGACATCCTGAAAGTTAATGCAAGATCAAAAAGTATTAATGTAAGGTATCGTTGAACTTCCGAAACGAACATTTTGAAAAAGTTTATAGGAAACATTAATTATGAAAATAAAAGCATAAATGAAACTGCCAAGTATTATCGATTAATTTACATTATTTCAAAATGTTTTGCCCTGAAATAGGATATAACAGCAAAGTTTGCACAATGATTTAGCGTCGACATTTTCTAAATGATTATTTTTAACATCTAACACTAAAAAAATTAGAATAGTAAAACATTCGGTTATCATTTTGAGTGCTAGACAAATTGTATCTTAGCATAAATTATAGTTCTGATAAAAGTGAAGGTTATCCGAAAGCCATATGATTGATTATGCAGTTAATCAATTAAATTTTATATTACAGATTCAAGAGATTGTCAATTTATTACCGTTGATTGCACTAAATAACAATTTCTTTTATCTATTCTCTTCCACAGGATGAAGTTAACCAAGTGCTGACAACAAATGTCTGGATTGAACAGGTAAGGTTTCATTTAATTTTATAAATTCTTGATATTTTTTCAAGATAATTCCTATAACACTCAGCCCCCAGCTCAAGCACCACTTTGTCTTCATGTAAAGTTGTTGCATTAATTAAGTACTTCTTAATTTGTTTTTCCTTATTTTAGAATTTAATTAGGAATGTTTAATTAATCAACATGCTGCGTGATCTTTATAGAACATATGCTCATACAATATTGACAGATTTTGAAATATAAAATTCCACAGTTAAGAATTTTTTAAAATCCAAATGCAAAGGAATTTCTCCAAATATTCATGTTTCTCGAGAAATTCTTCGACTTCTTCATATATTGCAGGAAATATAGTTATAACAAATATTGATATGCACCTATGATGTTATGTTCTTTATCACATTTTATACTATACGTCTCATATATCCTGAGACAACTTAATAATGAATGGGTTGAAGTTATATCATAACCCGGGAAATATGTTCTTACTGGTTACAATAATATTAAAGATACATTTCTCAACATAATGAAGTTATGTCCCTATATAAGATTAAAATAGATAAGGAATACAGAACACTGGATATCTAAATATGGTAATGAACTGTTTCTGATACAGACGAAATAATAGGAATAATATCCGTTGCACTAATACTGATATATAGGTATATACCGATACATGAATATCTGGTAAAGCGAGAACTTCGGACGTCGGAATCTCAACTAATGCGGAATGCATAATTCGAGCACAAAAACTATCGAAACATCCCTAATATATTTCATTCACGAACGAATTCTCCAATATTGTTACACTCGCACAATGTGTGTGTGTGTGTATGTGTGTGTTTGTATGTGTGTGTATATGTATATACATACACACACACACACACATATGTATATAGTGTATGTATGCATACATACACACACGTACATACACACGCACACACATACACATATATATATACACACACACATGCATACATCTATATGTAAAAACGTATGTGTGCATATAGATAGAAAGAGACAGACATGGGCAAATACATAAATGCAGACATTGCTTTTTAAGTCCAAGCGAGTAAAAGATATATTTATGTATTTACGTAAATCTGTTGGTTCGCTACACGGCTACTCAGAATTGCACGCCTGAAAAATCCACACACTCATAGGTCTCTGTGTTTTAGCAAATAAATATGCGGTTGGTATAGTCTGCTCAAAACATGAATTGATGCCTTATTATTCCGTAGTGAAATCTAGCAACCTGCAACAGAGGGGAAAGTAAAATAGTACATATATACACGTAGCAATAGATAATATTTCGTATATCATATCGCATATTAATGTCAACACTATTTGAAATCTTAAACTGGTATTTATTAACACTTCAAAGTTGTTGTTGGCACTCCGTCGCTTACGACGTCGAGGGTTCCAGTTGATTCAATCAACGGAACAGCCTGCTCGTGAAATTAACGTGCAAATGGCTGAGCACTCCACAGACACGTGTACCCTTAACGTAGTTCTCGGGGATATTCAGCGTGACACAGTGAGACAAGTTTGGCCCTTTGAAATAGAGGTACAACAGAAACAAGAAGTAAGAGTGAGAGAAAGTTGTGGTGAAAGAGTACAGCAGGGTTCGCCACCATCCCCTGCCGGAGCCTCGTGGAGCTTTAGGTGTTTTCGCTTAATAAACACTCACAACGCCCGGTCTGGGATCGAAACCGCGATCTTATGACCGCGAGTCCGCTGCCCTAACCACTTGGCCATTGCGCCTCCACAACACTTCTAAGAACTCAGTAGCATTTCATAGCAGTAATCATCTGTTGTACGAACGTACAGGTAGATAGTCAAATTTCAATATGCATTTTAGATGTTACAGCTTCCAAATACATAAGCAGATCTTGGGGTTCTGTGTTTTGGATTACCGATTCTCTGTTGTAAATTTTGCTTCGAAACAACAATGAGACCGATTTCTTTTAAGGATTTATTGTCAGACAAAGGAATATTAAAGCATCTGCATATATGTTTTACGCGTATAAAAACGATGGTGG
>NC_142930.1:143617976-143652976 GCF_046866305.1 Octopus bimaculoides
TGGGATTATTCATGCCAAAAACAACCGAAAGCAATGCCAAGGCTTTATATCTAGTTTGTTTAAGTCAAATCATAAATGATGGGCTGAATGTATCTACACAGGCTCCCCATTCTGCAGTACGCTATTGTAACTTATGTACTTTGTAAATCTTTGGTAAAGTTGATGATAATCTTGAGTTAAACCACAAGATAATTTTTGTCAGATTAATTTAGGCAAGATTTCCTTTTGCTCTCAACTGCTTCGTTCAGTCTGATCAGTACTACGTCACTTCCGGAAAAAAGACCAAAAGAAAAGCCGTTAGTAAACAGTTTATAGCATAGACTCCATCTAAGAAGATCTGAAGAAGGAATTGTATTCCGTAAATTACACAAAATATATAGTCCATTTTTTTAAATATTATAGTGCATTGTTGTACCATTAAAACCTTTTTATTCTTTACAAACAATACACAATGTTTCAAGCGAACTAAAATATTCTCTTTAAAAATTTTTAATTTTAATTAACCATCTTTTACCACGTTTTTGTAATGCACCAACGTATAAATAATGAATTCAAAATAACAGAAATATGATGTAATTAATGAAAACTAACTTCAATGCAAGAAGCCAGGATCAAATGTAGGCAGAACACAAAGCATAACAATTTAAACAAATAACGATAAAAATAATAGAAGCTGTAAAGAAAATAATTATTGTTAAAAAAAATATCATTGAGACCAATAAAATTAGCATATATTTTAATTATTGTAATTAACTCAAGGTAGTTACAATATAATGCAGCACAGGGACAAAGTTCAAAAATTTGAAAATTAACGTGGTATCGTATTCATTATGGCAAGCAAGTGCTTTGACCATGAACATAAATAATCAAAATGGAAATGCACGCAAAACGAAAAAAGAAACAATAGTATTATTTACTACTACTACTGTAACTATTATTACTTTCGTAACTATTGATACTGCTGCATCTACTACTACCACCACCACCACCACCACCACCACTACTACTACTACTACTACTACTACTACTACTACTACTACTACTACTACTACTTCTTCTTCTTCTTCTTCTTCTTCTTCTTCTTCTTCTTCTTCTTCTTCTTCTTCTTCTTCTTCTTCTTCTACTGCTACTACTATAGGTTTCAAATTTTGGCACAAGGCTACAAATTTCCAGAGAGAACATAAGTTGAGTATACAGACTCAGTCCACAACTGGTATTTACATTATCGTTCTCGAAAGGATGAAATGCAATGTGAAATTTTGAACATAGAACGTAACGCCGTTAACCAGTTTACTCGACGTGCTGGGGCCAATAATAATAATAATAATAATAATAATAATAATAATAATAATAATAATAATAATAATGAGGATAATAACAGCCCAGCTATGGGAAATGAATAAGGTGAAGATAGTATCAATTATTGTTGGGTCCTTGGAAACAGTATCAGAAGACTATCAAGAAAATATTAAGGGAATTGGAATAGAGTACCCAGTAGAACTCTTGCAAAAGTTTGCCTCCTTGTGATGCCAGAATAATGCAGAAAGTATTAGATAGCTGAAAAGAACGAATAATATGGTCCCGCAAGCAGCTGGTAGTAAGTCCCGCTAGCATACTTGATTCCATGATCTCCAACAAAACCATGATAAAGAGAAAGAAATAATATTAGTAATAATATTTTTTTCTACTATAGGCCCAAGACCTAAAATTTATTGGGAGGTGGCCAGTACGCAGCTGGTAGTTAATTTATCGAACCCAAAGGATGAAAGGCAAATTCGACCACGGCGGAATTTGATCTAAGGACATAACGACGGGCGAAATACCGCTAATAACCTCGTTCAGTGTGCTAACGATTCTGCCGGCCCGCCGCCTTAATAATAAAAATAATATCCAAACTAAAACTAGAATAGCAACGGATCGTGATAAAACGATTGCAAGAACAGCCCCTTCATGGCAAATATTGGGTGAAACTAAACAGAAAAGAAATAGACAACGCAAGATCCCAACAATAACTGAGAAGCTCAGAGCTCAAAGCAGAGACTCAAGGATTTTTAGTTGCAGCACAAGATCATATCTTCTCACCAGAAATCACCAAAAACATTTAATGAAAAGAAATACAAAAGCAGGTAATAATAAAAAAATAAAAGCAGGTAATAATTTAACCTTGTACTTATTCTCAGTGCAAGCTTTGAAGAATGCAGTTCGATTATAACAGTTATGTTTTTCAAAGCTATAATGGAAGTGACAATGTAACATATTCGCCATATTTTGTTTAATGAGTTCTGTAAAGCCTACAAAGCAACGGAAAGTGCGAGGAATATTAATACAGTATATGGGGATCGAGCAATAAGCGTAAGCCCGTGTCAACGGTAATTCCAGAAATTCTGGGCCGGAAACTACAGCCTAGCAGACGATTCTCGTACTGGAAGATATGCAGAGCTCGCCGAGGACGTCCTGTCAATGTTGGTGAAACAAAATCCCATCGTAAATGTTGAGGACCATTCATCGACAACTGCGTTCCATTGGAAAAGTCAGCAAATTGGGTCAACGTTTCCTCACAAACTTTCCCAGTCTAATCGTGCGCAGAGAGTGAATGTGGGCTCTTCTTTACTGTCTCGTCTCACAAATGAACCTTTTTTGGACCGGATAGTGACTGGTGACGAGAAATGCGTTCTCTATGAAAATGTCAAGCGCCGAAGACAATGGGTAAGGAAAGGAGAAACATCGGCACCCCAGGCTACAGAATGTCTTCACCCACGTAAGGTGTTGTTATTTGTTTCGTGGGATATGAAAGGTTTAGTCTAATTTGAACTTTTAAACCCAAACCAAGTAATAACAAAGGAGATTTACTGTCAGCATTTTGAGCGGCTTTAGTCAGCGCTAAAAGAAAAACAACCATCTTTGCTTTCAAGACGAAAGTTGTTCTTCCATCAGGATAATTTTCGGCCACATACAGCTAGGATGACAAAGGCTGGAGCAGTTTGAATGGGAAACGATGCCGCACCCCCATATTCGCCAGACATTGCCCCATTTGATTATCATTTATTCCGCTGTCTTCAAACTCAATGGGACGGAAAAAATGTGAATGCTGTGGACGAGGTCACAACAGTATTGGAGGAGTACTTTTTTGTCACGGACAAGTGAATTTTGCAAGATAGATAGAAGAGCATTGTAGAAAAATGATAGGTGATTATATTTTAGATTCAAAAATAACTTTGCTCATCTTAATTTTGAAAAATAAAAGTATAAAAAGCCGCCTTATTTATGGGATGACTCAATATATTCAAAATATATTTTTTTAAAAAAAGAGATATCGAATATAGAAATAGAAATGTATAAATATTGAAGACATGACAGAAATATATTCTTTTATTTGCTTCAGTCATTTGACTGCGGCCATGCTGGAGCACCGCCTTTAGTCGAACAAATCGACCCCAGGACTTATTCTTTGTAAGCCTAGTACTTATTCTATCGGACTGCTTTGCCGAACCGCTAAGTTACGGGGACGTAAACACACAAACATCGGTTGTCAAATGAAGGTAGATGGACAAACCCAGGCACAGAAACATACACAATCCATTCGCAAGTTCGGCCTGAGGTTATAGTAGAAAACACTTGCCTAAGGTGCCACGCAGTGGGACTGAACCCGGAACCATGTAGTTGGTAAGCAAGCTACTTACCATACAGCCACGCGCCTATAAGTAACGAACAACAAATAGCAAAAACTATCTAAGTATATAAAGCACAATCACAGCAATAGCAAATGCAAAATTTTCAAAGTGAGGAACATGGTCAAAAAATAGAAACAATAGGTCTTCCTATGTATATATATATATCTATAAAATCTTCACAATGACTCAAAAGTATAAAAAATAACTACAGCAATTAATGACGCCGGCCTGTTGGAATGTGTGTATGTTAAACAATTTTTTAGATATTCACAAAGGAGGGAATTGTAAAAACGAAATTCATCGACAGTACAACAGTAATATTCAAAGGGATCATTCGCTGTCTCCACTCACATTTTGTATGACACAGATGCCTATAACCGACATTTTAAACAGTGTTGTATTTTATCACAGATTTTTGTGCTGCTGATGACAGAAGACCAGAAACACTACCGTATTATTTATCAGAGATTCAGATTAGAAAACAGCGCCAACACAAACGTAAATATAAAAATACATTGCTTAAAATCATGAAGATAAATAACTAGAGATAAAAGAATAAGAACAAATACAATTAATTAGAAACCAACGAATTAGACATTGTACAACATATACAAATGAAAGGAAAGGTAGGGAAAAGCATTATAAACGCATTAGATTAACACTTAAAACAGAACTAATGGCAACAAACTGAGGCAATAAACATCAATAGCTGTAACATTAATAAGTTAGAGATACAATATTCTTAATTAGATGCTAAGTAATCAAACAAAACTAGAGAGAAAGTCAGTAATCTAATAATCGAATTTAAAATAAAACATCCCAAACATTACATATAAAGACTATGTTTATACCACAAGTATAAGACGTTAGGACCTTATGCAGCTGCAAACAAAGCGGCGTAATATATCCACTGTAGGACTACAAAATTATTTACAGAAAAATTATGGAAAACCTAGTGAAAATATGTAGCACTATATTATATCAAATATACATACCGTAAATCCTCGAGTATAGTCTGCACTTGAGTATAATACGCACGGGATTTTTAGGGGGCTGTACCTCTGAAAAATCTAAACCTTGTGTATAATATGCACCCCTTCTCTAACTTGAGTCAAGGAGGTCTATATAACGTCCTTGGATTGTAAACGTATATACGGTGACATCCTTTATTATCATTGTATATATAACATAATGCAAACGTGTAGCCTTTTTGTGCACTTTGTTTGCAGAAAATGAAGAAATTACAGTAATAACGTCAGTGAAAAATAGATATTAAGTAAATTGCCTTTACGTATTTATCACTTAGAAAATGTTGTTTAGAAAATGTTTTTCATTTTTAACCTCGTATATAGTAGGTACTAGAAATTTTGACCTTTACATTTTGAGAAAAAAGTGCGGATTATACTCGAGGATTTACGGTATATGCTATAGAAAAATGCTTGCTAGAGTATTTTATACAGACAAAATTTTGTTTCTTAGAATACACTGTGTTAAAACAAAGTATATAACAGAACAAAACATGCATCATCGCATCAGTGCCTCAGGAAAGTTTGGACATTTTTTGCGGTTTGACGTTGTCAATAACTTAGTTGACACACCTGGAAAACATACGAGCCTCGGTTTACAAGAACAAATAAAAACTGTATTCCTTCTTAAAGAAAAGCTTGGAATACTAAACAGTGATTGAAATGAGAGTTATGATGAAAAATGGCAACCTGAAAGAAATCTAAGCTATAAATTCCTTAATAAGATTAAGAAATCAATGTAAAACAGACCTCTACATGTTCGGTGCCTGAAACGCCTGAGACTATTAGTAATATAAAGGAAACTTGTAACATTGCATGAGAAACACGTAACAGGATCTAAAAATTAAATGATTGAAAATTCAGCACTGGATCAACATAATGCATGCAATGAAGCAAATATACTTGGAGGTGATGATGACACAATCAGCAACAACCTATATGGATAGCCAAAGTTAGGCAACGAAAAGTACAGCTACATAATGATAGAGCTTACACTAACAGTTTTGCCAGCTGCATAAAACGCCATCAAGTAAAACAGCTTAGGCAAAGACCATGATAGGCATCAGAGAATTAGATCTAAGAATTTGATCGAACGTGCGATGTCCGATAATTGTATCCATGCCAGAAATTTAAAAAATGGTTCTCGATAAACAAATAATGAACTACACTATAGACATATACAACAAAAAATAAAACAATCAAACAAAATAAAATCGTGGACTAACTACACTCTATACACATTGAAAACCTCGTTTCCACAAAATTAGAATATACGTGTGTTTGGCAAAGAATTAAATATATGAAGGTTTTCTTTCAGTTTCCGTCTACCACATCCACTCACAAGGCTTTCGTCGACCCGAAGTTCCACGCAGTTGGACTGAACCCAGAACCATGTGGTTGCTAAGCAAGCTACTTACCACAGAACCACTCGCGCGCGCGTGTACGTGTGTACATATATACATTTATATGAACATATATATGTACGCGTTCTATTTCGCTTTCTTATTCAGCTATTTCACATATGCCAAGGCAAAATATTGTTGAATTTAGGTCCGAACATCCAAGTATTCAGCAAAAGGATTACAGAATTTATTCCTGGCTATATGTCGAACCATCGTGTTACTTGAAAAAACTTGAAAGGAACAGAAAAGGCTAATATACATGTATATGGAACCCAGACGATCAGATATTCATACATTCGAAGTGGTATCAAAAAGTTCCTAGACAAGTTCTGTAGCACGTCAGCAGATGGCAACACATAGTTACGTACGCGTTGAGAGCTATCTTTGATCTTCATGAGGCAGTGTGCTGAGTGACATTGCTGTGTTTACTTCGCAAGCTGTGAAATGTTTGCTTTAGTGATCACGTGTACGCTCTAGTCTGCGATATTATCATGGAGAACAAAGAGCCAAAGTGAAATTTTGCGTTCAACTTGCGAAGTCTGCTACAGAGACATTGAGTATCGGCAAGCCCACAGCAACGATGCAATGAATCGTACGAAATACTTCGAGTGGCACGGGTGCTTCAAAAATGAAGACGATGAGCGATTTGGAATAGCTTCCACGAGCGTCACCTCCAGAAATGTAGTAATATACATCGAGAATTCTTCCCCCAGGGTCGCATCGTCAATCAAAAGCTCTACTGCCATGTGCTGAAGAGTTTGATGTAGGACATTCAGTGAAAGCGATCAGGTCTGTGGAGCGCGAAGAATTGGATTCCCCACTGTGTCCTCCTCACTCGCAAGTTTCTCACCAAAACACAGGTACTGCTTCTGTACCCGCTCTATTCGCCAGCCTTCCATCTCTTCTCCAAGATCAAAATACAGTTCAAATGTGGCTGTTTTAACACCGTTGTTGAGATCCAAAGAGAATCCCCGAAGGTCCTCGACCCGCTTAGGAAAACGACTTTCAGGCCGGGTTCCAAAACTGACTGGAACCCTAAGAACGTTGTATTACTGCGCAAGGTGAATACGTCGAAGAAGATGATGCTAAAACTTAGGTGAATAAGTTCTTTTTATTAACTACAGCTAGTTCGGGCACCTCTAGGCACAACCTTCTTTACATACATATACATACATACATATATATATATATATATATATATATATATATATATATATATATATATATATATATATGAGTGTGTGTGTATGTGTGTGGGGGTTTGTATATGTGTGTGTGGGTTTGTATATGTAATAGATTATATTTACTGATAGACGCGGAGTAAATTTCCTGGGAAGTGGAAAACCGACTGCCAATTATAAACAACAAACAAGGCAAGAAAATCAATATTCTACTTATACAATGAAAGGGTGTGAATAGTCAAAAGTAAATTACTCAGACGCTAGACAGAGCAAATGGGAAGGAGAAAATATTATACAAGAACACGATGAACGTAAATAAGTTTCGGGAGAAAAAAAAAGTTCGTATTTTTGCTGTTTTCGTTAAGAAGGTGAAAAGAAAAATAAATTCAGTTTGTATTCTGCTCAACGAATTTGACGTGTGTGTGTGTATATGTGTGTGTGTGTGTGTGTGTGTGTGTGTGTATGTGTGTGTGTGTCTGAATTTATGCATGCATATATTTATGTATATAGATATATGTGTGTGTGCGTGTGTGTGTGTGTGTGTGTGTGTATATACATACTTACATCTACTTACAGACATATTCATGTATGTGCATGGTTTATATATTGATAGCAAACCTAAATACATATCGACTGGAATTATTTTATTTCGTGTACATATACCAAACATATACATAAAAATATACAGATATAAATGCATATATAAACCAATACACACAGATTCAACAATACCTATATCTACATATTAATATTCCGTGCGTTTATTCTCGTTGGACCGAGTATATATGCATATATATGTATACGTTCATACATAGCTACAAATATATATACACATGTATAATTAGCATGTGTGTGCGTGTATGCATGTATTTATGGATATACATGTATATAAACATAGATAGATACATATATACATACTTACATACATATATACATACTTACATACATACATATGCAGTTTGCTTTTCTGTTAAGGTAAGATCAACAAGATCTCATCCATTCAGAGATGATTGTTTAATGTACACAATAAATAGTTGTGAGCTACCAATAGCTTCCTTATATGTATAACAAAAGAGGGGGTGTATTTGCAAGGAGGAAACAATATAGAAAAAAATGTTGTTGAAAATGCACCTGAATTTGAAAAAACTTGTAATTGTTTTTAAATAAATTTATTTACGTTCATACCAAAATAGTTTCAACAGCATTTTTTGTTTATCAAGGCGGTGAGCTAGCAGAAACGTTAGCAAGCCGGACGAAATGTTTAGCGTATTTCGTGTCTTTACGGTCTGAGTTCAAATTCCGCCGAGGTCAACTTTGCCTTTCATCCTTTCTGGGTCGATAAATCAAGTACCAGTTGCGTACTGGGGGAGGGGTCAATATAATGGACTGGCCACCTCCCAAAAAAATGTTGGCCCTTGCGCCTAGAGTAGAAAAGAATATGTTTTGTTTATCAATGATAAAAATTTAAGATTGCAAGTTAGAAAAACCATCTTGTTTAAATACACAAAATTCAACAGCATTAGAATTGATCGTTATGAGGGAGGAAAACAAGAAATGAAGATAATAATAAAAAAGGGTTTTGTTACAGTTTCTGTGATTCTTTTTCCATCATGTGCAGGGATTTTCACTTGTAACGGCGGTTTTTGGAATCTAGTGTATTTATAATGTTTTTGTTTTCTTCAGTGAACGGATCTGATTTTTGATTCGTTAAAGTACTGATGATGTCTCATTTTTCTGGTGGTCAAGTTTATCGTTCTGCTTGGTTGACTTCCCTGTGGAGAACGTTCATCAGCCGTTCCAGTTGGTTGATTCTCTTAAAGCGTCATCTTGTCATATTTACTGAAGTTCGGTTTTGATCAGAGGTAAAATTTCATTGGTCTAGAGTGAGGAGGCGTCAGCAACTGGTGTTTGCATGGTATTACCGTATGGTGGTTTGAGTTGGGGTTTCGAAACCCGAATGGGAAACTGTAACTAAAGTTTTTTTAATTATGTCTGTCGTAACCGGATGTTTTGTTTTGTTTTTTGTGGAGAAATTGGGACTTTTTCTGTTTTTCTTTTTGTGTTTTTACTTCTTCGTAAATGATATTCAGCTGTGGTTTATATTTTTTAATGAGCATGCTTTCCTTATTCAAACGGAATTGGGTTGAAGTGTTTCCAGGGCATTGATAGAGAGGGAAGATTTGGTATTTCGGGTTTATGTTTGCGGGATATTGGTCTAGGTGTTTGCTAACGGGAATTTTCCTGGTCGTGGGGTCCCGGATTTGTTGCTTGTGTACCATCAGTCTGTCCCTCTAGTTCAAACTATTTTGTCCTGTGTAGTCTCCATCGCGCCCTCCACATTTCAGAACACAGATTAAGTTCTTTGATGCAGAGGTGAACTGATTTTTTTATGGTAGAAGTTTGACCTGACTTAGATTTGTATGTTGATCCTCCAAGAACAATATGCAAGTCCCACTGCTGAGGTGGTTGCATTTCATGTCTAGCGGAGTCGTATTTGAGGTGAGTAATTTGGCGCTTGTGAGTAACTTTTTTAAGGATTGCGGATGTCACTTGCTCTCAATAGTCGTATGTGTTTCCTGTGCCTTTTTCATTGGCAGGTCATTCATAAGGTGTGGTATGTCTAGTGGATGATGTATGCTTCCATGTTCCTCGGATTGTGTGTTGATACGTAAGATTAACTTTTAAATGTAAATCATTTATATATATATATATATAGAATAGATAGATGCATCTACACATACTATACATACAGATATACTTATGTCTATACATACATGCACATACGTCTGTGTTTCTGTGTCTGTGCATGTGCGTATGTGTGTGTATGTGTACGTGTGTACTAGATAAGATAAACAATACAAACTTTATTTAAATGAATGTATGTCCGGAATCAGAAGAAATGTTCAATAAACATTTATTTCCTCTACAGTGAATACAGTTATAGCAAAACTGAATATATATCTAGCGATAATATTCTATTTCCTTTTTGCATGCCAGCATATACACAGAGCAACATAGTTATGGCTGCATATAGATACCCATACACATACAGGGCCACCAATACTATTCTCTCGATGATAAGATTACGTGCTTTTATTCTCGCTTGGTCAACAAATTCATTAATTTTTAAAAACATAGAAATTGACTTAATTTTGATTATAAATTTATGCACTTATGTATGTATGTGTGATTTTTTTTGCGCGTATATGTGTGTATTATTATTATTATTATTATTATTATTATTATTATTATTATTATTATTATTATTATTTAAAACGGTATGATTTTTTTTCCATGTGACCTAAAACTTCGCCTCATTAAAGTTCCGATTCATTAAGGCTTAGAACACCAAATTGAATGCCAGTACACCATAAAGCTTTCTCAGAGCTACTTATACACAGTCACCTACTATTCCACATAAGCTGTTGCTTATCCTTTAGAACACGTGCAATTGGTACATAAATTTCCTAATCACTCGTAAACTATGTAATTTCACTCTTTTTCTTTTTATTAGATTTAATGTGCGAATCTTTCAACTGTTTAAAGTTTCACAGATCGTGTACATAAGTGTACAATCTGTTGTGTTACATTTTCGTGTGTGTGTGTGCGCATGTGTGTGTATGCAATGTTTTGTTCAGCATGTGCGTGAATTGCTATGTGCTATCGAAGTCGAATTGGTTGCTCATTCACAAGATATGCAATTGTTTATGTGACATTTTTTCTACAGCTTTCCCTGCGTTTGGAGTCACTGTTAGTCTATCAATAACAAAACGCCAGGATCTCGAGAAGAGTTTTGCTCATCCTAACATCAGGATAAATTGAATACGGTAGGAAGTTGTCCAGAATTCTGTAAATCTTAAATTCATTATATCATCTCATAGATCTTTAGTTGCTGAAATTCATTATGAAAGCAAACACTTCATTCGGCATCTTTTAGAAAATGAGTGTGGAATGACAGATGAATCACTCCCAAGACGAAGATTTCTATCAACACAAGTTGTGATATAAACTAATTTCTGTATGCTTCAGAAAGTTGGAGAATTTATCACCATCACATCGCACCACTTGAAAGATTCCACCAAAACTGTTTAAGGAATTTGCGAAAGATAAAATCCCCAGAGACGAAAACCCCAGCCGCTATTCTTCCTGCAAACGCTAATAAGCTCAACGTGGAAAAATATTATTTTTAATCAAATGCACTTGTTGATTCATCTAATTAGGATGGTGACCCAAAGTTTTTAGGCAAATATTTTATGTGCAGGCTAACACTAATAAGTGGCTATAGCATAAACCCCGGAAGAAAGATCTGATTAAAGTAAATCTGAAAATTTTGAACATGGAAAATCAATCTTGAGAAACGCTTCCTTTGGAGTAATCAAAGTGGTCTAGCACAATCAAGAAATGGTGTGAAACAACTGAAAACAATGAATTTCAACACGGAAAAACGGAATGTTATTTGAAAGCAAGTGATTTCGAGGACGGTTACATGTGCACTTCCTGTAACCACCAATTCTTATCAAAAGCTACATTACTAATGAATAGTCAGATGCATGGGGACAAAATCAAGACACATATAGGAACATACTTGCTACGTAACCCCAAAAATCTCCTGCCCAATTCCTAACAAGATTCTTCGGTGTAGTTGGTTTCTGAAAAAGGCATATCAGAATACATGAAACTTCACGTGCAGACATAGTAGAAAACCCATCACAGTTGTTATATTTGCAAAATACATATGCATACCAGAAGCCTCCTTATATATGTATATACATATATAGATACATACATATATATATATATATATATATATATATATATATATATATATAAGGTTTCACAAATCGTTGACATAAGTGTACAATCTGGCGTGTCACATTTTTATATATGTGTGTGCGTATGTATATATAATATGTATATATATATATATATATATATATATATATATATATATATATATATATATATATATATATATATATATATATATATATATATATATATATATATATATATATATATATATATACATAATATATATACATACGCACACACATATATAAAAATGTGACACGCCAGATTGTACACTTATGTCAACGATTTGTGAAACCTTAAGCAGTTAAAAGATTCGCACATTAAATCTAATAAAAACTAACTACAACACATACCCACAAGTATTTTTCTTCTCCTTCTGTACGCCCTTCCAACATGTCTACGCTCTGTCTACATCACATTTAATTATCAGTATACGTAGCTCCAGAGGCCCCTAAAATGTAATATATCAATTTCGAAGTTAATATCACCATTTTCTATGTAATACAAGTCTATTATTGTTCAGTTTAATTCTAAATTTTTTGAGAGGTAACTTGAAAACATTTAGAAAAACACGTCTGTTTAAAGCAAACTCGTGATTTTGATGTCGATCAATTACTTTAGTACTTTACCTCAATGCAGAAGGTTTCGTACAACGTTTTATGATAAAGGCTTTTAATCAAGGAAGTTAGAATGTCCTCAATTGCATATCGTGGCCGTATCTCTAGTCTTTAGTGCAGGAGCACAATTTATAGTAATGACTACATTTTACAGAGTTTATTTTTGAACGGTATCCAGAAATGGCTGAAATATAATATCTAATATTAAAATTGCGATTCTTTTCTATATTTGGTGAAGAGTGGAATAACCATAAAGTGCCATGGGCTATGTTCCATGTTTATACATTCAAATACGCTTTAAGTGTAGTTGTAAGATATTCAGAATATATTGACAATTGTTGTCATAAGTTCACTAAAATATTTCTTTTATATTCCTGAACTTCAAGATCATAACATATTCAATAGTACTTATTATATGCAGATTATGCAATGGTCCAATCTATCATTTGAAATTTATTTTCTCTTAGTTGACACAAAAGTAGGTGCAAATGGTCCCGGGTTCAGTCCCACTGCGTGGCATCTTGGGCAAGTGTCTTCTACTATAGCCTCGGGCCGACCAAAGCCTTGTGAGTGGATTTGGTAGACTGAAACTGAAAGAAGCCCGTCGTATATATGTATATATATATATGTGTATGTATGTATGTGTTTGTGTGTCTGTGTTTGTCCCCCCCAACATCGCTTGACAACCGATGCTGGTGTGTTTATGTCCCCGTAACTTTGCGGTTCGGCAAAGGAGACCGATAGAATAAGTACTAGGCTTCTAAAAGAATAAGTCCTGGGGTCGATTTGCTCGACTAAAGGCGGTGCTCCAGCATGGCCGCAGTTAAAAGACTGAAACAAGTAAAAGAGTAAAAGAATATATATATATATATATATATATATATATATATATATATATATACATGTGTGTGTGCATACTCACACACGTACATACACATGCACTATGCAAACGCACGTGCACATACATACACATATATATTTACCCCACACACACGCGCGCGCACACACACACACACACACACACATACACACACATTTATATCGTTATTAAGCTCAATGATGTGTAACAGAGATCTACTTGTCTACTTTCCCGATATTCTTATCTTGTTAAATTCATTATTTTCAAGTTAAAATCATTATTTTCACTGACTTAAGTGTGAAAATATATTTGTTATATATATTTTTTTTTTCAATGTGATCGTATTTAGCCTCTAGTGTACAAGCAAACTACGTTTCTATATTTATATCTTTCCTTGTGTAGATGAAAGAAATGGGTTGTAATTCTGATGTCCCTATATTATGTGAACAAAGCTAATGTTGTGTACAAGAAATGTAAGAGAACCCGATGAAACTAAACAAGAGTTTATCTAATCTAAGAAAAATTGTATTAACTCTACTTTTGCTTTTTTTTTTTTAAATCATAAGCTAAATGGGCGGATTTAGAGAAAGTAATGTAACAGAAAGAAAGTACAATTTATTTCTACGTTATATTCTTTTCAAAGTGAACTGTTTCTACTTGCCATAATATTGATGCAATCAAAAACATGACATTATTTTTTTCTGGATATCACAACAGATTAGAGAAAAGTAGAAGTAGAGTGGAGTAGAATTATATGAGCGTAACGATCAAATCGCTTCTCAATTTTCTTAATCATCATTCTTCTTCATCTTCCCCGTCGCTAATTTCTTTGATAAAGTAATAAATATCGCATGCTCTTGTTTGCTTCCTCTATAAATACATATATTGCGCTTAAGTGGGAAAATAAAGATTTGAAGAGGATATAGACGAACTTTTTTTTCTTTCATCTGTTTTGGTGGTATTCGTTTGGATATTAGCTTTTTTTTTACTTATAGCATAAGTGAGTATGTTTGACGTATTTCAAAATAAGAATTTGTGACGGTCAGTTGTAATCTATCACACAAATACCTGCAATAATTAAACTGAAATTACTTTTCGAGAACCAACAGACGGTTCACACATCGTTACAATCTGTAAGTCTGATGGTTAATGTAATTTGTTATAGCTTATATTATGTGGTTCATTATATTCTAGCACTAAAATGTCATGTTCTTCAGGAGCCTCGTTTATAAATATTAGAAAAGGATATGTATAGTCTTGGAAAGTATTTCACCATTTATCAGTTTCAAACATAAATTATAACATTACCGTTAGAATGAAACTCAATGTCTGAGACATGCATTCTTGACAGAGAACAACCTAGACTGCATAGTAAGATGGATTGACTAATTAAAACGACGTATATATAAATTAAAGCAATGTTGCCAAACATCCTTACCGAAATTAGCAGATTATTTAAATATTCCCCATATATTAACTGCAAAAAAATTAGCTTCTCATTTCCTAGTGATGTGCATGCAACATACCTTTTCTTGGCTCGTTTCAAGAGAAATTATGGATGCTTCATATCCTCCTGAGACACGCGATCACTACGGCTATACAAGACTTAATACGGCTGTAGAAGACTTATGGCGTCATCGTCAGCGTTGAAAGTCTGAGTGCTTGTAACCTCTCACACTTATATGTTCCCTTTGGTTTATGCACACCTCTCTATCTACACATGTATGTATATATATATATATATATATATATATATATATATATATATATATATATATATATATATATATATATATATATATGTGTGTGTGTGTGTGTGTGTGTGTGTGTGTGTGTGTGTGTATACGTGTGTGTGTGTGTGTATGTATGTATGCATTTTTTTTTTTTGGTTGGTCTGTGACAGTCTGTCATGGTTCACTGGTTTTTGGGACTGGTTTTGTGCACATCTCTATGTGTGTGTATATATGTGTGTTTGTGTCCGTGTGTGTGGGTGTGGGTGTGTGTGTGTGTGTGTGTGCCGTTTTTATTGGTCCCAGAGTTTATTGTGGAATGTGTATATGAGTGTGTGTTTGAGTGTTTTTTGTGTCGGTGGGGATGTTAGGTGTGTGTACGTGAGACTGTGCGTATATCTCTTTGTCTGAGTGTGTATGTGTTGTTTTGATCGTCTTTGTGGTGTGTGTGTGTGTGAGAGCAACCGTATGTATGTGTGAGGGTGTGTACGTATGTGTGCGTATGTGTGTGTATGTGTGTGTATGTATGTGTGCATCTGTGTGTGTGCGTGGGAGTGTTTTGTGTGAGTGTGGGAGTGTGTGTGTGTGTCTCTGTCTGAGTGGGTGTGTTGTTTTAAATACCTTGTGGTGTGTGTGTGTGTGTGTAAGCAAACGTATGTGTGTGATGGTTCATATGTATGTGTATGTCTATGTCTGTATGTGTGCGTGTGTGGCATGTGTATATGAGTATGTGTGTGTTTTTTTATCTATGGTAGGATGGTGTGTGTATGTGTGTGCACGTTTGTGTGAGTGTGTATGTGTGTGATTAATATTTGTTAGGGTGTTGTGTGTGCGCATGTGTGTGTATGTGTATATGTGTTTGTTCGTGTGTGTGCGTGAGTGCGTTTGTGAATGCGTGTGTATGTGTGTTTGTGTGTTTTTTGTGTCGGTGGGGATGTTAGGTGTGTGTACGTGAGACTGTGCGTATATCTATTTTTCTGAGTATGTATGTGTTGTTTTAATCGTCCTTGTGATGTGTGTGTGTGAGAGAGAGAGCGCAACCGTATGTATGTGTGAGGGTGTGTACATATGTGTGCGTCTGTGTGTGTATGTATGTGTGCATATGTGTGCATCTGTGTGTGTGCGTGGGAGTGTTTTGTGTGAATGTGGGAGTGTGTGTATACGTGAGTGTGTGTGTGTCTCTCTCTGTGTCTGAGTGAGTGTGTTGTTTTAAATACCCATTGTGGTGTGTGTGTGTGTGTGTGTAAGCAACCGTATGTGTGTGTGATGGTTCATATGTATGTGTATGTCTGAATGTGTAGGTATGTTTATTGTGTTGTGTGTTGGTGGGGGTGTTATATGTGTGTACGTGAGTTTGTGTGTGTCTCTAAGTATGTTTGTGTTTGAGTTGTCATTGTGGTGCGTGTGTGTGTGAGGGAGCAACTGTATGTGTGTGCATGAGGGTGTATGTGTGTGTGAGCATGTATGTGTGTGTTGTATTTATTAGGTGTCCGTGTACGTTGGGTTTATCCAGGTGAGGTGTATGTGTGTGCATGTGTGTTCCGTGTATGTTGGTACTGGGTATGCGTTTGTATGTGTGTGTACGTGGGTATGGTTTGTGTAGTTTCCTGGTGTATATGTGTACATGTGTGTGTGCGCTGTAATTGTGAGTGATTAGTTTTGTTTGTATTGTTAGTACAGTACATGTGTGTATACGTGTGCGTGTGTTTGTGTGAGTGCGTCTATGTGGCTTGTATTTGTCGGGGAGGTGTGTCATTGTGTGTGCATGCTTCTGTGCATGTGTGCTTGTGGGTGTTTGTTGTGATTGTTGGGATTGTATTGTGTGTGTTTTTCTTTTGAGTGTGTGTGTGACATTTTTACTGGGGAACAGGCGTATGGTGTTTGTATGTGTGTGTACATATGTATGCAAATATGCGTGTGTGAATATGATTTGTGGTTGCCGGAGTGGTGTGTAGGTATGTGTAGGTATGTGCATGTACCTGTTTACATATGTGTGTATGGGTGTTGGTTGTGGTTGCTACAATTGTATTGTAAGTATATATATGCGCATGTGTTTTTTCTTGAAATGTATGTGGGTTTGTGCTCTGGTGTGGAGATACTGTGATTGTGTGTGTGTGTATATATGTGTGTAAGTGTGTTCGTGTCGGAGGTTTGCATTGTATTTATGTGTGTGATTTTGCGTATCTGTGTGTCTTTGTTTTGGGCGTGCACCTGGGGAGGAGGCTTATGTTAGAGTATGTTGAGCTGTGGTCTGTATTTTTGAATAAGATTATTTTCCTTATTTATTCGTGTTTGGTCAGTGGTGTTGTCTGAGCATTGGTATAATGGGAAAACTAGGAATTTGGGGGACTTGTTTTGTGCACACAGATCTAAGTGCCCACTGAGTGGTATCTGTCTTGTGGTGGGATCCCTCAATTGTTGGCGGTGGACTGTCATCCTTTCTCTGAGAGTAAGGCTCGTTTGCCCTATGTATTCTTTGTGGCACCCTTCACACCTTATGGCATAAAGTAAATTTTTTGATGCGCAGGTGAAGTTATTTTTTATGACAAAAGTGTGTCCCGACTGGAATCTGTATGTTGTTCCTTCCATGAGGTGGATGCAAGTCCTGCAGTGGGAACGACCACATTTTTTGACAGTAGGTGGTGGGCTTGTGTTGGGCAATTTTGCATTCGTGAGTAGGTTTTTTAGGGATTTGGGTTGTCTTTTGCTTTTTATTATTTTATGGGTTGCGAGTACTCTTTTTAGACGTGGGTCTTGATTCAGTAGTGGGATGTTTTTGTATATTATTGTGTAAGCTTCTGCATTTCTAGGATTGTGTGTTGAGAGATATGGGAGACTATTTAACTGTTTCGGTTTTCGCAGGTCATGGGTAGCAATTGCCTTGGCCCGTTCTAGTCCATTGTCAACTAATGATGCTGGGTAATGTCTTTCGAGGAGAATTGCATTTAGTTCTTCGAGTCTTTTATTTCGAGTTCTATAATTAGAGACAATTGTGCAAATTCTTCTCGCAAGGTTGAAGGGAATGTTTGTCTTTGTATGTTTTGGGTGATTGGAGGTGAACAGAAGGTATTGCTTGGAATCAGTCGGTTTGTAATGAATATCAGTCTCAATGCTGGTACCCATTTTTATAATGAGAATGTCAAGAAAAGGAAGTTGGTCTTGACTGTATTCCATTGTAAATTAGATATGGTTGTTGACACTGTTAATTAGAGTTTTGAAGTCAAAGAGTTGGTCGAGTGTGTGGGACCATAGGATGAGGCAATCATCCAAGTAACGTTTCCAATTCTTCAACAGGTATTGGTGGAAAGACAGGCCGTATCTAGTTTTGGATTTGTCGTAGATCTGCAATTCTAAGTAGGCCATCACCAGGTTTGCATATGTAGGGGCAACTTTAGTCCCCATTGCAGTCCCTGATACCTGTCTGTAGGTGTTATCATTAAAATTCAAAAAATTGTTTTGAAGGATAAACTTAAGGCCCTCGATGATGAATTCTTTTTTTATTCTTTCTGGGATCTCATTGGGGTATTTTTCTAGCCAGAATTTAATGGCTTCCAGTCCATATTGATGTGGGATCGTAGTGTAAAGATTTATTACATCAAAGGAAACAATGAAAATGTCTTTATTGGCATGTTTGGGTAGATGATTTAGTAGGTCCAGGTCGTCTCTAACAATACTTGGTATGTGGTGAAGTATTGGTTTCAGGAGGATGTCGATAAAGTTGCTTAATCTGTGTGTTTCACAGTTTGGGCCTGCCACAATTGGTCTTAGTTTGAGATCAGTGGGATGTGGTACAGTGATACAGGTGGAAGTGGACTTTTTGCAAGCTTCAGAAATAGTTTTGCTCTTGTGGATTTTTGGGAGTCCATAGAGGTTGCTTGTTTTGCAATTGAAGTTTGTTAGGTAGTCGCATTCCTTTGTTGTTAAGTTGTTTCGATGTTGGCAAATGAGTGTGTTTAATTTGGTCATTGTTCTTGTTTGTTGGTAGTTGACTACTCTTTCATAGTACGTAGTGTCTTGTAAGAGTTGAGATACAGAGTTTTTGTATTGTTCTGTATCCATAATGACGACAGTGCTACCCTTATCTGCTTCTTTGATTGTGATGTCATCATTGTTTCGTAACTCTTGGATGATTTTCCATTCGTTTTTACTGGTGTTGGGTTTGGGTTTAGGTTGTGGAAGTTCATTATAAGGAAAGTTCGAAATGTACTCACAAAATTTGTCCAATGTTTTGTTTTTACCTTTTATGGGATTATAATGGCTCTTGTTACGAACCATTGATTCGTCGTTATTGATTTCTTTGTCAAAAAATTCCTCTGTGAGGCGTAATTTTCTACAAAAGTGGGAGACATCATCCTGTATTTCACTCAAGTTGGGGTATTGTGGAGTTGGAGTGAATTTTAGTCCTTTTGAAAGGATTTTAATTTGTTGGTTCGACAGGTTTAGGCTTGAGAGATTCACTAGTTTTGGTTTTTCAAGGTTGGTGTGTACCATCTGGTGTCGTGAGATCTGTTGCCTTGGCCTAAAAAATGATTTCTGGGGGTTCTTATGTTTGCGGTATTTTGGTGTGTATTGAGTTTTCCCCCATTGATGTGTTGCCTGCTAAAGGCGTTTTGGTTATTTCGGGGTCTGGGTAGCTCGTACTGGGTGTAAGTTTGGTTCCTTAAAGTGGGTTGGAACCTCCAGTCTTGGTTTAGAGGTGAGTTCCTATATGATGGATGGGGTCTCCGAGTTTGGAACGGATTGGGTTGGAATGTATAATCGTGGTTAGGGGGTGAACTCCTGTGTGATGGGTGGGACCTTCGATTTTGGAACTGTTCTAGTGTGGGCTGGGATCTATAGAGTCTGGTAAAGTTCTGTCTTGGGTTGGTGGGTACCTGGGTTCTTTTGATAGGGTTGTAGTTATGTCTGTAAGTTCTGTTACTGTTGTTATCAGGAGTCGGAGTGGTGCGTGTTTGGTGTTTTCTTTGTTGCTGGTGAGGTGTGTGAATTTTAGGTATTTTTTAAAGATATGGGTTGCTTGAAAGGTGTTCGTTTTTAAACACCGTTTCATAATTGGTGAACCAGGTGTTTTTTTTCCTTTCGTTGGAGAGATGTTAATTCTTCATCCTCACAGCTTTTTCTCCAGAGTTTGGTAGTTTCATCAAAGACTGCACCTTCACAGCATTTTGAAATTTCAGTTAGCATTTCGTTGTCAAGGGCCTTGAATTTTTCTTCACTGGAATTGGCTCTTAGCCGTAACAGTTCTATTTCTGTTTTGAATTTTTCGAAAGACAGATTTTCTCTGAGTTTTTGTTGGTTTTCTGGTTCATTTTGGATGGGTTTTATCTGCAGTTTTTTGGAGTAGGATGATTGGAGTGGTGTTGAGCCACTTTTCATAAATGTCTGCTTTGTTGTTATTTTTTATGAAGTTCCAGAAAGCAAATTTGCGGGCTGTGAGGTTTTTTGTCCAGATGTTGTTAAGAGTGTTTTTAATTGAGTAACAGTCTGTGGTGTGTTCCTGTTTTTGAAGTATTGTTGTCTCTATAGATTTGATTAGATTTTGTAATGTTGGGATGATGTCAGGGGTTTGATTAACTGTTTTAGCCTCCAGGAGTCCATTTAGGTATAAATGTGATTGCTCGACTTTGTCAGTTAGGGTTGAGAGTTTGGAGGAGATTTCTTGTAGTTCTTTTAGGATACTTTGGTTCAATAAGTTGTCCGTTTGTTGTGACTTGGGTGGCATTTTCGGGACTCGTGTGGTGTTAATATATAATTAAGTAAAGTTGTGGAATACCGTACGAGTGGAAATATATATGAAAGAAGGTTTGAAAATGCACTTATTTTTAAAAAAATATTTATTTACTTAACCGGTTTCACTTTTTTAGAAAAAGATTATCAAAAGTCTTTGAGAATAATAAAAAATGTTAAAAAACAGTCTGAGTATTAAAATGCATATATACATTCTTTGATGATAAAATATATTTAAAGTATAAAGCTTTGTATGAACTTTGTAGTGTTACATACTGATTGTCACACATTCTCTGATATTAAGGTGAAATTGTTAAAAACAGTGTTAAAAACAGTGTATGAAAATACACATATGGAAAAATACATATACATATACATATTCTCATACATATTCTTTGAAAATCGAATAAAATTGAGAAGGAAACACACACTCCCACACTTACACAAAACACTCCCACGCACACACACAGATGCACACATACATACACACACATACGCACACATACGTAAACACCCTCACACATACATACGGTTGCTCTCACACACACACACACCACAAAGACGATCAAAACAACACATACACACTCAGACAAAGAGATATACGCATGCGTGCGTGTGCCTGTGCGTTTATGTGTGTGTCTGTGTTTGTTCCCGTCCCAAATGCCATCGCTTGACAACCGATGCTGATGTGTTTATGTCCACGTAAGGTAGCAGTTCGGTAAAAGAAACCGATAGAATAAGTACTACGCCCACAAACAATAAATCCTGGAGTCGATTTCTTCGACTAAATCACTTTAATCACGTGGCTGCAGTCACATGATTGAAACAAGTTAAATAATAAAGGAATATATTTCGAGAGCGAATGACAAAGACATACAGAGACATATAAATACCTGTGTGCCTGTGTGTTTATATGTGTGTGCGCCTGTGTGCTTATATGTGTGTGTGCGTGTGCGTGAATTATGCAATTGTACTTTAAATTTTAGTACCTTATCTTTGTAGATAGTTAAACTTTATCACCAACTATGCATTCTTCAATTGAAAATTTGGTTTAAGAACGACTACCCAGAAGATGTCCTTCTCTTACATTGTACGTTAGACCCTGTAGATAAAGCTCGCTGTACTGTAGCATAGTTCCAGTCCTTACACCATGCTACTTCTCTTTCACTCTTTCTAAAATATCTACTTTCACATTCGATCATTTTTTTTTTAAATATTAGTACGGTTTATGGTTAAATATTAGATTCACAACTAACTTTGCACTCAAAATTGAAATATTTAACTGAGCACCATCATTAGTAGTGATTCACTGGAGAAATACCCTGGTATTATTAAATACAATTTACCGGATTCATTACAAGCTATAAGGATTTTCTATGACTTTTTTTCAAATTTGGTAATTTTGGCTTTAAGCCAATATACGAGTTATATGCACTTGGAATTAAATATAACTTCATAGTGCATATTATTTTTTATGAATTACTCCCTCACTAATGATTTATGCAATTATATGTATGAGAGTATGTAATCAAGATTCATGTCCTTATCCGTAGTATTAATTTCTTCAGAAATATGTATTTATCAATATTATTTGGTTATATAATATTCAAGCTCGATTACTTGTCTCGAGTTCGCCATTGTCAACACCGTCTACTTAAATGTTATCGCTGTAGGATGGAGCGATTTTTATTTTATTGATCAGACGTTGGTATCAGCGACTTTGTCAAAGATTACTAGTCGTGTAAAATTAAATTGTCGTCCTTTCATCTACCATAAGTATACATTCATTTAGTACATTAGACGTACGAATAAATTCCTAGCATTCTATATAAATAAAAGAACAGAACTAAAAATATACGTATGTTTAACCTTATATGTATTATCTCCACTTCTTAACTCTCTCAATATATTCCGAAATACATTCAGCACTATCTTCTTCGGTAATCAAAGCCAGCCTAGTGTTGATCACTATACGTATTTACTTCCGTAGATCAACACCGATCTGACTTTGATTACTAAAAATACGCTGGATTTAAGAGCGTAATCCTTAATGTCAATGTCTATTCATAAAAAAAATAATACGCTCTGTTCATCAGTGACACTATTTATTTTGACGTAAACAAAATCGAAATAACTGGTACCGAAAACAAAATTGTGTTTGAGTTTCACGTATCGCAGGTTGATGTTGATGGAATTCAGTTTGATAGTGATAAATTAGAGGGTAAAAAACACTGCAAGTGTGGATGCGCGTGTGTTTGTAAGTCTGTGAAATTATAACGCAAACCTAGTCAACAGCAAAAGGCCTTCGAATTTTACATTTTTTACAAACGTTCTCACATTCAAATATTTTGTTTACAAGAGTATTAACTTTCTGTTTTTTAAAAAGTCTCTGTATTAGAAGATTTCAGCTGAATATTTTGTATTGATTTGCCGATATTTCTTTGGTTATCTTTTACATAACACTAACTAAAAATATTAATGAACAAAAATCTGACCTCCTGGAAGTACTGGAGAAAATATAAAGTAATCATAAATAAGAAAATAAGAACTTGCAATATTATAGTATTATGATTATAAATAGTAGTCAGTAGATATGCTATTCTATTGAATGAGTTTTTTTTTTCTTTAATTCTTTTAAAATCAATGTTTAGTGGCACTTCTTAGAGACTTATGATCAAAGTCCTTCCAAACGTGGTCATCCACTCAGTTATTCGGGCTATATCTAGGACAGTAGTCTTCAGTGCGTCTTCCGTCTTTTTCAAGACGTAAGATGTGAGATGAAGAGAATTTGGTTTCTATTTTTAGCTCTCAACGATAAGGTTGGGCGTTTTTTTTGTTTTTTTTTTTTGCTCTATGTATAAAGTTATACTCTTTGATCTGGTGTATATGTTTAAATTTCATGTTTTGTTTTTACTGTATCTTATGCACACATTATTTGGATCAGTGCATTTTCTTTCTTTTTTGATACACAACATATCTCTTCTTTCCATTTTATGTTAATTCTTTTCAGCGTGTTTATAGTTTTAGCCCTTATTTTCTTGCAAAATATTTCATAGTGCTGGGAGGCGATTCCTCAGAAGAGTTACGAAGTGAGGTGATAACTGAGTAGTGAATTTCTTGCACTGATAACATCTAGGACTTCATTTTAGTAAATATTTCTAGTATGTGGTCCTATTATATTACTCTTCTGCCTCATAATTGATTTTATCATCGCTAGGCAAAATCTAGCTTTGCTCAGAACACTTGCTAATTTGCTCTCTCCTTATGGCCTCGTTTTCGTAGTGTTTTGGAGGAAAGTAATTTAAATGTTTATCGAATTGCACGTCGTATCATTGCTACATTTCTTCGCAAGGTTTGCATTACCATTCAAAGGTAGAATGGTATTTTCAACAGTAACATATCTATGTCATTGTTACTTTCGGAATTAATGCACCGTTACAGATTTTATTTTCAGTAGTTATATAGAATTACCTGTCCACTGTCGAAAAAGTATGTATATGATACATATAGCTACACACCCAGTTATATATGTAGATGTATTCTATCCCAGACGTGACTGAGCTGTAAAATGAAAGGTTGATTAGTTATTTATGTCCATTGCATATTTTCAGTTGATGTTAGCCTTGCGTTTTATTAATATATATCTGTGGTCTATTGTTGTGTGCGTATGTGTATTGTTAATCATTTTTAGTGTGTTTATATGAAGATAAAAGAAAGATCAGACGTTTAATTTTTTTGCATCAATGCAGACATTTTGAACAATTGTTCGCTTTCATACTGGCTCACTTTCTCAATATCCAATTCCTGCAGGTTATTGATTATGGAATAGATATTCCTTGTTCTTTAAAAGTGATTTTGTTTTCTAGTTTCACTCTGAGGTTAATACTTTTGCCTTTATCTTTTAATATTTCTGTTCTTTTCGTCCTGATGTAAAAGTTCTGCTACAGTGGACTCAGTTTCTAAGTAATTTGTTTTGTTCCGTTGTTCCTTTTTTTGTTATCATTCTTGCTTTCTATATAAAATAGTTAATATTCTCTGTCTCGAAATCCATTTTACTTAAATTACCTTACATGCATTTTACATATTTCGTAAAAGTAACCACGAATTACCGGATTCATGTAAGCACCAGATATTCCTTACAGGATTTGTTTGAACATTGGACTAAACTTTTTCTTTCGTATTTTTAGTGATGATAAAATATTTCATTGAAGGACATTGGATTAACAGAAATGTAATACAACCCAACACTGGTCAGTGTATTAAAAGAAAATATAAGTTAGTTATGCAAATCTCCGGTTTGATGATGGAACCTTTTCACCTCCTTCCCATCAGTCCAGGAAACCTTGTAAATTGTAATGCACACTGGTTTGCTCCGGACTCAATGATTAAAAATAATCGAAATACATATTTTTCCTTGCAAATGTATTACGTGGATTCATAAGATGATACATATCTTTGTAGGTTCACTTAAGTTGCAAACGAGGAATTATACTGAGAAGACAGCTGTATCTCTTGTATGGATTTTGCTAATCCCTAGGTGATTCAATCCCTATTCACTGATTGTAGATTCTAATCTAGCTAAATGTCTGGAAATTATATTTATTCCTTCTTATTTTTATTTATTATCATTTTATATTTTGCTGGTAACTTTAGTGCATTTGTCTAATCTCGTACTTATTACTATCTCGTATGAATCCATGTACATCGTTTAATAGAATGACTTGCACTTATCGTCAGCTAACCCATAGAGATGTGAATATATACATTTTACTTTATTTGTTGTCAATTCTTGTTTAATTCAACAAATATATATGTATAACCAGAACTATGCAGAAAGCTAGAAATGATAAACAGTCTCTTGAAATATTACTTTATATGAGAGGATGGACTGGATCCTGCTATTTTTGTCTATCTTGTTACACTGTGACGGTTATATATGTGTATGTGTGCGCGCGCTCGGAAATATATAAATATTTACACACACACACACCCAAAAAATCTACACACACATACACACACACACACACACACACACACACACGTACATATATATATATTTCACGAGAACGTGTTCGCCAATGTTTTTCCGCTATTACGCACAACTATATTTACATTTTGGCTCCTTTACAGCCGTCTTTAATAACTGCTCGGTTTATCAATAGATCGTTTTTACATACATGAACCTTTTACCTACAGTCATCCTGTTTTTCATGGAACATAATATTATCTGTCACACGAACAACTAGACGATAGACATGTATATATTTTGTTCACTGATTTTACCTTGATCTGTTGTAGAATTGTTTGTTTGTGAGTTGTATCTAATAATAATACCCCTCCTCAATTAACAGTCAAGCAATAAATATATCATTAATTAATTTGGATGTTGTTATCGTAGCTTCATGTATAATGATTTATATATTTACATTATCAGTTAGCTATATTAATTTCGATTCTAATAGTATTTGTAGCATCCTTTATTGTGAGTCTATATTTCGGTATGAGTTGACTAAACTACGCTTCTGCGAATCTATTTATTGTCTCCATCAATATAGACACAAACGAACAGACACTTATGCATATATGGGAAACTATCATACGCACAAGATGCAATATATATCATTTGTTATATTTTTTATAATTATTTGCAAACGCTGTATTAGATCTTCTATTTGTAATGGAGTGCATAAACGCAAAAAAACCTCCAACAACATACTTATTTCATTGTTACATCCGACAAATGTCTTTTATTAGTAATACTACTAAGTACGTTAGTAACAAAGTCACTATACTAGAGATATACAAGATGACTATACTCTACGTAAAGAACTGATTTACAAGTAAGCGACAAATATATGCAGGTCTACACACAAGATATACGATATATATATATATATATATATATATATATATATAGGCTTTTATTTTTTTTATGCCTTTCAGTCATTTTACTGCGTACAAAGTTTGAATTTTTTTCCAAAAGAATTTTTGTCCATTCTTCAGCTAAAACCGTCTCCAGTTCTTGTAGTGATCATGGTGGAGGATATCGACTCCTTAATTGTTTTTCTAAAATGCACCATAAAAGTTTAATAATGTTGAGATCTGGGGACTGTGGTAGCCAGATAAGATGCTCAACTTCACTAGAATGTTCCTCGTGCCATTCAGTAACAACTTTAGCTGTGTGAGGTGCATTATCATCCTGAAAGATTGCGTTTCCCTCCGGGAACGGTTCTGCAAACATAGGATGAATTTGATGAGATAAAATGCTTAAATAATCTTGACTATTAATTCTGCCATGAATGGAAACCATTGGGCCGGCAGATTTTCAAGATATAGCCCTCCAGATCATCACAGATCCTCCTCCATGTTTAACAGTTGGAGAAAAGCAGTCTGTACATGTATACTTGGCTGTCTCCACACGTATAATTGGCTGGTAGTGGGAAATAAAGTAAAGGATGACTCGTCTAAGAAAATAACATTTTCCACTGGTCTAGGGACCAATTCTGTAGGTTTTTACTCCACTCTAAATGCTTTGCAACGTTTGTTTTTGTAAGTAGTGCTTTTCTTATCCAAATCAGAAAATCTCTCGTAAAACTTTTTATTGATGTACCCGAAGAGACCCAGAACGAGTCGAAACATGTGTCGTACCCAATAAAGTCTTTTCTCCTTCCATCTATCTTATTAATACTGTTACCCCAACCGCCACTACGAAGTTCCTGCAATAAATCTACGGATAACAATAGGTAATCGAAACTGTACCGGTGCTTTACTCATCATTTATTTATACATTTTCTATAATTTCTCCATTATATATATTTATATGCGTGTGTGTATGTCTGTCTCTAGGTCTGTCACTCACTACCGAACGACAAGCAGTGTTGATGTGCTTACATCCCTGTAACATGGCAGTTTGGCAAACATGAACGATAGAATAACTACCAGATTCTAAATTTTTGTAAAGATAAGTACTGAGGCCGATTAATTCGATTGAAAATTCTTCAAAACGGTGCCGCAGTCAAATGACTGAAACAAGTGAAAGATAAAAGTTTCGTCTTTCATTTATTGTTGCTGTTCATATATTCCCCTAGCAGATAATGTGTTTTCAATCTATATATCTATTTTATTATGCATGCATTTCAATAGTACATTTTTCTAACAATTCGGACTGTTATTTCCGTTGGTGTCTGCTCTCTCATCATCATATTTCTTTTTTGCAGAATTTTGTTATTCTACACATTTTTTATGTTTGTGTGCGCACGCGCGTGTGAGAGAAAGATGGGGAGAGAGAAAACGAGAGACAGAGAGAGTTTGCGTGAATGTGTCTCTGTCTGAGTCTGCGTGTTTGTGTTCTTTTTTTATTTTAAGATATTGTTTGTTCTAAGAACTTTGGGCGTGTATCTATATCTATCACCGCTTCTGTTCTGTTATGGTTTTGTCTGAAAGACATATCTTTGCTTTCGTATTTAGGTTTCTTTTTTGTATTATACAGATGCTGCTTGACTTCTCTTTTCTTTATACATTACTACAAATCTACATAAATTATCCGATTGTGTAACACCCTTTCTATTTCAAAATCTGTGTATCTTGTTTTTTTTATATATTGCATATATTATCTCTGTGTAGTATGAGTCTAATACATTTGACTATTGACACATTGTCCGTTTTTTTTTTGTCGCTACCATATATTTTTGCTTTCTTTCTTTCTTTCTTTTTTCCTCGTTGGGTGTAAATAGTAAGAATCAATTTAGAATATTGTTTTGAGAGGTTGCGGATTCAGAGGCTCCATCGTGAAGTTAAATAATGCAAAGTATTCTATTACTGAAAACAATGCTGTTGCAATAACAAGTTTAAGCAAATGAAATAATATTGTCATTACATTGGCAATCCTTTGTCGTCTGCCAAAACGAAAAATTTTCTTACGAACGTTAGACAGTAAACTTACATTTAAGCTTAAATCATTTATTACGAGCTGCTAACTACTAAAAACAAACGACTGCGTTTAAAAGTACTGCATGCTTCTTTTTCCTTTTTGCACTTACTTATGATTTTATGTTATGTTTCTCAGCCAATGTCCATATGTGCGTATATGTATCTACAATGTGTGTAGTTGTGTATCGATTGTTATTGTTATTGTTTACCGGAGTTTGCTGTGTTTGTGCAAACATTGCAAAGGGATAAATCATGCTCTAAGAATACAAAGTAAATATGCCAAAACTGACATCATAGATATATATGTGCCATGATATTTTGTTATTAGGATGATACTTATTATTATTTTTTGTGCTGTTTTTGTTGTTGTGTGGGGTGATTGGTAATACTGTTGTTTTTTGTTGTTGTTTTTGTTAGTGGTTTCGGGAACACGTCGCTTCCAATTTGCTGCCAGATTGTGCATCTATTTATATGTTAAAAATTTATTAATTGTTGAAATTTTGTTACATATCATTTGTCAAATTCAGTCAAAACTCATATGGTTTGCTTTTGAATCTCTCACTCAAATGGGGCTCAAATTTGTCACCAAAGTCTCCATATTTTACTTAGAAAGTCACAATAGTTTGGAAGCATTGTGCTAGCTTCCACAGTCAGGCAACTGAAGCTAGAGATAGATGACACGCAAACGAAATTGCAAAGCACACAAGCAGAAACAACTATTGTTAAGCATTGAATGATCAACGTGCATATATTTATCACAGAGTTAAACATCTATTGGAGAAAGAACATGAACTGCAACGGAAAATATTAACAAATAAAAGATGTAACAGTCAAATACAGGACGGTTTAGATGACAAACACTTTCTCAGGTGCCATGCGTATTCCAAAGAACTATAATCGTTATCCATTTTCATATACCTGATTATTAAGCGTAGATTACATGTCCTACTAAATTAATTCAGCTTCATTATTTGTATAGTCATTGTTCTTCAAAAAACAAACCTTAAGATTTGAAGACAATCAACAACATAAAATGTAGGTTGTATAATTGCACTCCATAAGTTCTGTGCTATGATGTTAGCATTCTCAACTGATCTAAATAAGGATCGAAGTAGCTATGCGTTATCCTTGATGTGTTTCAATGGATTCAATATTGAAACTACAGCAGTAAGTATAAAAACTCCATCCTCACCGAATAGCTATATAGCACAGGTTAGAAACGTGAAATTTGAGACACTACAAATCAGGAAACATTTTTCATTCTTGGTTAAACTTCCTGTAATTCACATCCGATAAATTGTGAAAAACCACGAAATAACACAGTATTTCAATTTAGAATATAAAAATATGCCTGTATGAAATAATTATTTCTGATTTTCATGTTTTGACCAATATCATCATCATCATCCAATGTTTTAAATTCAGGTTTTGTGCCCGTTAACAGAAGTGACCGGAGCTACCTCATGCCATAGCAACCGTGGTGGGCAGGTGCAACCCACCCCAACCTTTCGGCTGACTGGTTCCTATTCTCCTTTACTATCATGAGGCTTTTTTTTTTTTGAGCTAGATTTTCTACGGAGTGCATGCCCTTGCTTACCCCCAACAGTTTCTAGACATGAGTGGTCCCGAGACTAAGGCCTCTTCCACAATTTTTAAGAAATGCCCACGAAGGCAGGGACGCTACTCCATGAGACCCATTTGGAAGCCCCCTCCACCTTAGCTATTTAATTTTACAATGTTTGTTATATATATAACCAGTTAGCAATGAATATATTAAACGCATTCATCAAAGAAAAGAAACAACTAAAAATTGATTAAAATATTAATTTTATAATTAATATTTTTCTTTTAAATATGTTTATTGAATCTTATAAATAAAATGCGGGCCGAACGTAATTGTTTTCCAGCCATTATTTCATTTTCTATATGTTGCATCTTTGAATTCTTTCCATAATTATTTCCATTCTCTACATAGAATAAATTTACTTTTCAATCATTTCTGTTTTTCTATTTCCAAATCTATAATAGCACATCAATAAAAAACCTTATTTCATCTATTTTCTTTTTCATCCTTTAAATACGATGTTTATTTACACCACTCTAAATAATTTGAGTACCATCTTATGTTGATTCCAGGAAGAAAACATGCATGTTCTATATAAGACAGTATTTTCCATATTTATATATATATATATATATATATATATATATATATATATATATATATATATATATGCATGTGTGTGTGTGTCTATGTATGTGTGTGCGCGTGTATGTGTATATATATATATATAGAGAGAGAGAGAGAGTGTAGTATATTGCCACTTAAGTGTGGCTGACCCCTAGGGGTGGATGTTACTGTTGCTTTTAGCCCCAGGAGGACATCTCCTCCAGCTGGCTTATCGACACACGACTGTGTCCTGTTTGCCAAGGGAGGTTATCCCTCTCACCATGATCTGCAGCACGAACGGATCCGGATTTCAGTGTTATTTCGTGCTGCAGATCATGGTGAGAGGGATAACTTCCCTTGGCAAAGAGGACACAGTCGTGTGTCGATAAGCCAGCTGGAGGAGATGTCCTCCTGGGGCTAAAAGCAACAGTAACATCCACCCCTAGGGGTCAGCGACACTTAAGTGGCAATATACTACACTTTATCGTGCAGTTACTGTTAATACTTCATTTAGAGAATTAACATTGCTTATATATATATATATATATATATATATATATATATATATATATATATACAACAAACACATATACATATATATACACATATATATGTATATATACATATAATTGTATGCACACATATACAAAACTACACGCGCGCGCGCGCGTTCATATATGTATTCATATATAGAGATATAGGTAGTTAAAAAGTAAAAACAAGAGAGATAGACACACCCGTATACCAAAAACATTTTTTATCTTATTTGTCTATATACTAAATGTTATCTTGATCTTATATAAACTTTTTTACTGAAACAAGGAAAAGTTTAAGAGCTCCTTTAGTCTTCTTCTGTGAGACGTTTAAATGTCTTCACGTATTCGAATTAAAGTAAATTTGGATATCAAAATAAAACATCGATAACATCATTTTTTTTCTTTCTTTTTTTTTTTTGTTATTTTGCTGAAATTTATTTTGCGCTACCAAATTGTTTTGAATTTTCTGTAAACGACGATACAAATAGACTGTGACAGTAATTTCTTCTAGGACATATAAGTTATAGTTCCTCACCAGTATCGCGTAAAGTTCATAATAAACTCAGTCACCTTGGCTGACGAAAGACAGTCTTTCCTGTAATAATAGTCTTTCCTTGTCATACCAGTATATAAAAATTTCAAGAATTTAAACAGACGAATTTCTCCATATTTGTCATTTACAGTTTCATCAGCTTACAATGAACTTTAGTCAGGTGTTAGAAAGTATAAATGAACAAGTGTCTACTCTAATGAAATTTTCAATGAAAATAAAATATATATAAAATATATTGATATTCAGATTGAAAAGAAGCCATCTACGACGCGATAGATAACGTTTCCTGTTACCCATGAGCGATGAACTGTAAAATTCATCGCTGTGAAATTAAAAAAATTAATGTTCCATTTTCAGATATATCAAATGCATTATTTATTAGTTACGTACGCACGCACGCACACACACACACACACACACACACACACACATACATACACACAAACACACAAACACACACATATGCACAAATACATAGTAACACGCACAAATTCCTATATACATGTTAAGACAAAAAGTAGAAGCTATGGTATTATATTTAATTCTTTAATTACGCTCTTTTCAACAGTATATAGGATATACAATGGTTATAAATATTATACGACATTACGTATAAATTAATCTATACCACGTGCATATCCTCATACACGATAGTTCATATTGTTCATACATCTAAGGCGGGAAGTCTGCATTTATGAGAGTTGTTTTTTATTTTTTTATTCAAATTATAAAATAATAAGTCTGACAAGCCCAAGTAAGCTACCTTTAAAAGTACGTAATGTAGTATAACTGAAATCACCCTACTTGGATGTACATAAGTAAGTTATTTTATACCAGTTTCATTCGGCTCCGTCCAACTAAAAGTTTCGCTAATCACCCACGCAGAGGTGGTGTTATATATATATACCGACATACATTTCTATTTTGTATTCCATTCCGAATTCTTTGGACAAGATATTTATGGGGACTCTCTCTATTCTCTCTCTTTCTCTCTTCTTCTCTCTGTCTCTCCTTCTCTCTGTTTCTCTTCCTCTCTCTCTCTCTCTCTCTCTCTCTCTCTCTCTCTCTCTCTATATATATATATATATATATATATATATATATATATATATATATATATATATATATATATATATATATATACATATATATGTATATATATGCATATATATGAGGGAGGAGGAACTGGGCTTAGGAGGGTTAAGAACACGCGGTTGTCGATTGGCGTATACATACCTGTGTGAACGCGTGAGTCTGGTATTTATGCGCGTGTATCTGTTACGTATACGTGCGTGTGTGTCTGTGTGTGTCTGTGTATGTGTGTGTGTGTGCGTGTGTTCACACGTGTACGTGTTCGTTTGTATCTATGAGAAGCAATGCGTGTTCGGCGCGTGTGCACGTGTATTTACTATGTCCCACGTTTATTTGTCTGTTGAGTGGTACTGCTGATTATTAGCGGATATGTATATATATATATATATATATATATATATATATATATATATATATATATATATATATATATATATATATATATATATATATGCATATAAAGAAAATATATGAGTATATGCATATATATGTACATGTATGTGCATACCTTCATCTACATGTACATATAGATACATATTTGGGTACATGACGTTGCAAAAACGCCAGTGTTTTAATGCTGGCAGCTGATGAAGGATATTTTCTCTATGTGGCCTGTTTATTTTTGTACCTTGTTTATCATTTTGGCCATGTATTTTGCAACGTCATGTACCCAGATATGTATCTATATGTACATGTAGATGAAGGTATGCACATACATGCACATATATATGCATATTCTCATATATTGTTTGTATCACACGATCGAACGCACGCGTTACCTTTACAAGTAAGTTTTGAACTATATATATATATATATATATTAATATATATATATATGTGTGTGTGTGTGTGTGTGTGTGTGTGTGTGTGCATGAACACACGCGTTCATACACACACACGCACACACATACATATACATACATATATGTGTGTGTGTTAGTAAGCTTCAAGCAGTACGCGACTAATATACAGAAGAAAAGTGGGCAGTATACGATAACTTAGCAATTTATTGGCATCGTACGTTACACACTTTTTCTTATAATGAATTTACAAATAATTTCGATAAGCTGGTAGTTGCTATACAACTCACTGTTAGCAGCTATCGTTCCAAACAATGCGAATAAATTTTTTTGAAGTTTAAAGCAATGGAACAGATAACGTGTATGCTACACATGTTTCTTAACTAACTGAAGTTCATTACATGAGCATTACACAACGAACTCACTCCAGCGTAGATAGTTATGAGGCTGAAATTGCCTCTCTGACGCTTACGTTGCCGCCAAGAAATCAACTTACGTTGCCGCCAAGAAATAGTAAATTGAATAACAAATCAAAAAAAAGAAGTATGTTCAAATAATGAATGAACGTTTAAGCGCACCGCGGAACCGAAATAATGGAGAGAGTAGGGATGGGGAAGAGCCAAATTTCGGAAGAGGAGGAAAATGTGAATGCAGTAAAACTTTCAGAAAAAAAGAAAAAATGCTGTCATTCTGGGGAATGAGGGTATAGGCATTCAAGTCATAAAAGTCTTATCAACATTTTAAGATATATTACATTTGACTTCTAGTGTGCTGTCTTCCGAGTAAATAAAGATCGGGGCAAAGATCGTTTTGTCTTACGGAACAAAGGATACCAATACACACGCACGCGTATATACATATACACATGCCTTCATACATACACACATACATACAT